>NW_015388306.1:62345-73364 GCF_001527695.2 Protobothrops mucrosquamatus
AAAAAAAAAATTAAAATGAAGAAAATGATTCATCTATACTTTGCTTTATTATTACCTAATGAGGAAATGAGATTTTGTAAAGCTAAACAATGAGAACTCATATTGATCCTGTAAACTAAACCCAACTAAGAATTAAAACAAACAAACAATCAAAGCTAACAAGGTCATGTTCCTATTGCAAGTCAAACTCAAACTCATGTTTATGTCTATTAATGTTCTGCAGACCATGAAAGATGTTGGGAGTCTCTCTTATCCTTATTGTTCTATTTTGAACCCACAGTTAATATGCTGAGCACTCTCTTGCATACAATATGAACTATCAATAACCCTTTAGAAAAGACTAAGAGTAGTCTTGTAGTTTAGGGTATTTTTACAATGAATGAACTTCAAGACAGTCAAGGCTAATAAAATTATTTTCCTCATAGGTTATCACAGAACTGTCAAGTGGCTGTGAAAAGGTTTCATTTCTATATATTATTTTGGCATAATGCTCATCTGCAAGTTTCATGAAATTTCACCTGTTGTTTAATAGCAACAACAGCAAAAAATCTATCTCTCTCCAATGGCAACTTAAACTGGGTTGAACAATAATTCTAGCTAAAAGACGATTCAGATGATTCATGATTCTTTGATATGATTTATACCAAAGCAGCTGAAGTAATAGCTGAATAGATTTTTATTAGAATTCACCTAAAATAGTTTGTTCCCATTTCCCATAAAATGTTGCAAACCTGTAACTGGCACAAATGGTTAAATTTTCATTTTTTTATAAGCTATGTTTCAGCTTATTTAAGGTTTACTTAATCACACATTTTATTATGTTCAGCAGAAACTATGCCATAAAAAGGATAACATTGCAATGAATGCAAAATACCGTGGGAAGACTGAAGTTACTCTAAACAGAAAGCTGTTCACTCACACCATACAATGATATTTCAACTGTCATTTAATTTAAGTCTTACTCTAAACAGAATTATTTAGAGAAAAGAAATGTTAAAATGCAAATCACCAACCTGACACGAGACAGTTCTCTATCCTGTACTGTATTCACTTGCAACAGTTTAGGCACCAAAGAGAATACAAGGCAAACTACGTGAACAGAATCAGCAGTATTTGGTTTCTCCCTCCCCTCCTCCCAAATTTCACAAAAACAAGCTTTCAGTTTCATAGTGGACTGTAGCTTCCCTTTTTGCTGAAAAGAGGGTCTCCAATGTTTCATTTATATCCTTTTAAAAGGCAAGATTACAACAGAAAGTTTAATTAAGTTCAATTAAATACATGGTTCTGTGTGTATGAGTGAACCTTTTGTGCTAAAAAAAAATCAGAAACAGTAGAATAAAAACATTTAAAAGCACTATATCCTCATGCCTGCGTTAGTCTCAAACAGCATCAGAGAAGGGTTTATAAAAGAACAATCAACTATGTGCAACATCCTGTAGCAAGTAACTTAAACATTTAAGTAATAAATGCAAATGAATTTTTAAATGGTTTTGTAATACATGAACACTTTAGTTTTACAAAAAGAAAATAATTTATACGGTATTATAAAATAATCTAACAATATACAAAAATTACTAAAGTTACCAGTTACATTAGTACAATAAAGTCAACACAAGGAAAACAGAGAGCAAGAGGGGGGGAAAATTCATGAAAGTCAGACAAACCTTTGTTTTTCTTTAGAAGATATTATAATTCTGCAATAATCTTGTAAAACAAAAAAAAATGGATTCAAAGTCTTGCAATAAATCAATGTACTGAAAACTCAGTATATCTGTGAGCCTTGCTTTAAAACACAAAAAAAGTAATTGCCTTTCACTATAAACCTCCAGCTCAGTGGGACACACCGCCTTTCTTCAAATTACATTTAAATTCAGTATGTTTTTCAACAATCCAGCAAGGGTTAGCTTTTACTGGCATAGTCTTTTATATTCAATGGTCATAAACAAACATCCACTGAATTTACCAACTTGAGTTATTCAGAATATGAGGGCAATCCCTGGGCAAATTTAACACCCAATTTTCCAAAGAAATTAATTCCAAACCTCTCCTGGAGTGGCATGTCAAAAGCCTCCCTCAAGGAACCCTTCTTTAACAAATAGTAACCTATCAAGTAGAGCCATCTCTTTTCAGCTTCAGAGAACATCACAGGTCACCTGATAGTTTCCTCTCTTAAGGAGCTTTGTAATGGAACATTTCTTTGAAATGGAAAGTGAAATCCACATTTGAAATAAAATCCCCAGATCTCATACTTTTTACAGCAAAGGCAGGCAAGAAATAATGACTTTAACACAGCTCTTAAATCTCTATGTAGATTTTGAGTGTCACAGAAATGTGTGTATGGGTACAAAAAAAATTGTACATACTCTAATAAATATCTATAAATATGATTTTTTTTATTTTTCAATAATGGCAAATTTTCCCTTTAAACTCCTTACAAGTCTTTCTTTAAAGTAGCATAAATGCAGTCATTCTCATTGTTCTTGATACGCTGGCATAAAATATGTTAATTGAGATTTTATAGAAATTTAGAGATCTATAAATATTTCTTATCCATGCAGATGAATTAGGTTACAAAGCATAATATGATCTAATTCTGTTTATTTGTATTTTAGTGACATTTATAAAATAATTTTTAAAAAAGATATGGTCCTCCTTAAATCTAATTCAAGCAGGCCAGTGAACTCCCAGCTAGTATTGTTAAGAAAGTTCTTACTTCATTGGATCCTTTTAAGTAACTGTTGAGCAGATTATCTGTTAATTAGTGACTTCAAGATTACTTATTAGCAATCTTGGACTCAGTAAAACAAATAAGCACAAAAATAAATGAAATTGAGAGAAACAACTGTTAAGAATTTGAGTTTTGCTTTTCCTTGTACATTTACATGCTAAAAAATACTCAATATGCAGTTTTTATAGCAATAGATTTGGTCTGACCAGTAGCAATAAACTTAAAACAATATTCTTTATAAAATAAAATTTATTTTTAATGCAGTATTTTCTCTTTATTTATAAAAGTTGGGTCAAAACATTAAGATACTTAAATACTATCATGGTAATTCTACTTAAAATACACTTCAAATTCTATAGTGTAGCAAGTAGTGCTGAACCTACTTTGATTTCATTAGCATAAAAACTAACAATTCATGCAAAATGTCTATTATTAAACACCACAAAAAAATAAGGAGTGTTCCACATCAAATCAAAATGCAAGTTTTTCAGTGGAGTCCGATCACATGCTTAGCTTGATATAGTCAAGGGAATCTATCAATAGAGCTTGTGGACTGTATGTAGGTCAATACAGACAGGATAGCAACATAGCTTCCACCATCTTGCCCCCAGCAGGAGCATCTGAAATCATATGAACCCATGCTAATTATTTCAAATTATTATTGTTACTTCTTATCATGCTCTGACATCCAAATGAGAATTTCAGGCAAGAATCTCTGCAACTCATATTGCAGAAAGGGTGTGATGTATCACATTAATAGGACCAAATCATGTTTTTTATTTGATTCCAAAGAGATTTGGAGCATGAGGTAGTGTCAACCCAACATCTGTCTACAAGTCCTTAAAGCAGCTGCATTGTTTTCCAGAAGCACACTGCAACTGCAGAATCAGATAAAGACTAATCTGTTTTAAAGAGTTGCAAATGGGTGTGCATTTCCATATATCATGAATATCTTGCTCAGGTTACTTACAAAATGCTGCATATTACTCCTTAATATTTATTTTGTTTTAAAAAAGAGGAAAAAAATTCTTTTTTGCTTTGGCTATGTCTCTCGAAGCACCAATATTTGCCTTGATGTTGTTGCTGAGTAACAGCATAAAAGTCTTAAATCTAATCATGAAACTTGGCAGGATTTATCTCTTCTGATTCAGCAGCCTTGCCTGAAAATGATTTCCAATCTGCCAAGAGACAAAAATATTTGCAGTGAAAATGAAAAAAAATAAAAAAAAATCATGTTTTGTCACATGTCATCTTCTTATAAGAGGCAATCATTCCTGCAAATGTACCTCAGTTTCACTTTAATTTAATGGAAAGCAGGCTAAAAAAGAATTCATTCTATCACAGAGAAAAAAGGTAATTGCCTTTTAGTCTTTTTCAACGGTGAGTAATGAGGAATCTTGAACATTTGGGATTTCAGATTAAGTTTAATATTTGAGCAAAATACTTACCTCCTAGGGCTGTCTTGGATAGGAAGTTACCAGCCTGGGACAGAAAGCAGGAAACAGTTTTGCAATGTACGAAGGCAGAAATATGGTGGGAAAGGCTCGTGTGGGAAAGCCCCTGGTCCAAGGGCAAAGGGGAGACCTAGAGAGGATGACGTAGCTTTTCCGCTTCAGCCCCAAAGCCCAGCTGGAAGAGGCTACACCAAGAGTCAATATTTGCCTTCCTTCATATCAAGAGGAATACTTTCCTTCCAGCCACGTTTCCAGAGGCAATCTGCAAGTGCTTACCATTCTCTGCATGGTAAATGGGTAAATCTAGTGAATAGCCACAGAACACAAGGAAATAGGGAATAGGAGCAATAGCAGCAACTCTCAACTTCCCCTGGAAAACGTGGCCAGGACATGCACCTCCGGCTGTAAGGAGGGCAGAATACCAACCCCATTCAAGCAGAAGAAACAGGATCCCTATAGATTTGGCCATTAGCTATCACATTAGTGGTGAGCTGATAGACAGTGGCCGGAGCTAAGGTAGTGCTACTGTGCAAAGCTATAAGTCTGCCAACTTGTCTGCCATTCTGCCACAATTCCTTCATGGCCAAAGGATCAATAGTACTGGCTAAGATTGGCATGCTGCTGTTATACTTCCTGCTATTGCTCTCCTGTTTTGTCTTTGTGCACACTCTACACACAATTAATTGGATGGCTCCATGCACTCATGACTGTGTCTGAGACCCTTGCTAAATCTCAGGTTTCAACAGAAATTTTTTAAAAGATAAACATATAAATGGTAGACACTTATTTCTCTTTACAAGCAGCCACATTCTGGTTTTGTTTCTTCAAATAATGGAACAAAGATAAGGTTCTGAAGGAACTGACAGATGTGATCCCAGAACCACTGAACTATATATCTTTCAAAGATCCTGGAGCACTGGGGAACTACCAGAGGACTGAAAAGAGCTGATGTAGTTTCCATCTTCAAAAAAGGGGAAAAAAGATCCAAGAATCTACAGACCTATCAGCCTGACCTCAATTACCTGGGAAGATTCTGGAAAATATTATCAAACAACGAATCAGTGAACATCTGGAGGCAAATAAAATCATAACCAAAAGCCAACATGGGTTTGCCAAAGTTGACAAAATTAGTGGACCAAAGAAATGCTGTGGATATAATTTACTTGGACTTCAGTAAGGCATTTGATAAAGTAGACCACAATCTACTATTTGATAAGATAGAAAAATGTGGGTTAGACAGCATCACCACCAGATGGATTCTTAACTGGCTGAACAACCGCACTCAACATGTAATCCTCAATGGAACTGCATCTACGTGGAGGGAAGTATGCGGTGGGGTGCCCCAAGGCTCTGTTTTAGGCCCAGTGCTCTTCAACATCTTCATCAATAATTTAGATGAGGGGATATATGGGGAACTCACCAAATTTGCAGACGACACCAAGCTGGCAGGAATAGCCAACACTCCAGAAGATAGGCTTAAGATACACAAGGATCTTGACAGACTTGAACATTAGGTGCTATCTAACAAAATGAAATTCAATGGTGAAAAAACTAAGGTTCTTCATTTAGGCAAGAAAATTAAATGTGCAGGTACAATATAAGTGGTACCTGGGTCAATAGTAGTAACTGTGAGAGGGTTCTTGGAGTCCTAGTGGACAATCACTTAAATATGAGCCAGCAGTGTGCAGCCAGCAGCTGCCAAAAAAACCAACACAGTTCTAGGCTGCATTAACAGAGGGATAAAATCAAGATCACGTGAAGTGTTAATACCATTTTATAATGCTTTGGTATAAGGCCACACTTGGAATACTGTATCCAGTTTTGGTCACCACGATGTAAAAAAGATGTTAAGATTCTAGAAAGAGTGTAGAGAAGAGCAACAAAGATGATCAGGGGACTGGAGGCTAAAATATGTAAAAAAAAACATTTGCTGGACTTGGGTATGTCTAGTTTAATGAAAAGAAGGACTAGGGATGACATGATAGCAGTGTTCCAATATCTCAGGGGCTGCCACAAAGAAGAGGGAATCAGGCTAGTCTCCAAAGCACCTGAAGGCAGGACAAGAAGCAACGGATGGAAACTAATCAAGGAGAGAAGCAATCTAGAACCAAGGAGAAACTTCCTGACAGTTAGAACAATTAACCAGTGGAACAACCTGCCTGCAGAAGTGGTGAATGCTCCAACATTGGAAGTTTTTAAGAAGAGATTGGACAACCATTTGTCTGAAATGGTATAGGGTTTCCTGCCTAAGCAGGTAGTTGGACTAGAAGACCTTCAAGGTCCCTCCCAACTCTGTTATTCTAATTTCTAAATGGAAAAATGTGGGGTTGGGTGGAAATCAAATGTTTGTGGACATTTTGCAATTTTGTGGACTGAAGTTAAAAGACAAAATCGATTTATTTTGCATATGTTTAACGTGTCAATTTCTCCCTTAAAGCACCTGAAATCCCTTCCATAGGCGAGTATTGCCCTCATTTTGATAAGGAATGCTGCCTATAAGCCAATGGAAATTCTGCACTTGGATGTATGGCATAATTTTGAAAGTCTATATAAAACCAACAAACAGTCTTTTGAAGAGGAAGAGAAAGAAGGAACTTGTGAACAAGTGGTGAAGCTTGTTCATCTAGACAGCTAGAATGTTACAGTGCAATCTTTTTCTAGCTAAAGTTTGTACCTGACATTTGAGAACTATGCAGGTTATTATAATCCAAAAACATGAATGGAGCATGACAAAAATTCAATTAACTACAAATAAAATTCAGCAAGTCAGTAATCAGAAATTATGCATGGGTTGCAAAACTGAAAAACCAAAAGATGGCAGGAACAAGGTATATAAAATATTCTGACTCTGCTATTATCTAGCATTTTTGCAGTTCAGCTAGAATAACCCTATTCATACAGAAAACGGTCTCCCTAAAATGTCTGTTTTTCATAACAGAGATACACAGTGAACTGAACTGTGTCCTGAGCTCCTTTGCAGACCCGAAAGGAAATATGCCCTTACCTCAAAGAAGAGTTTTAATCTTCCAAAAGGTCTTCTGTTTAGAACAATGACTGCTCTCTTTATTTTTAATTTCCTACGAAACTTCCTGTTCAATCCCAGATGCAAAGAATAGAATTGTGTAAGAAGAGACGTCACCTTTTACAATGCTGTTTATATTATTTCTCTATGTACTTTTCTGCTATGTACACAAGGGATAACTTCCATATTAAAGAGCCTCTGCCCTACAAATGTGCTAAAGGAAGTTATTTTATTTTACATTAGTTTGTATATTACCATTCCTGAGGTTCAAAACAACAGTAATGGCTTAAAGGCAGTGTACTTGAAAACCATATCAAAAAATTACACAATGTGTATGTCTGCAAAGTAATTCCCATTCTTTAGTCACCAAAGGGAGATTTTTTTAAAGTACCACTTTGACTTATTTATCCTGTCAAAGTTGTAGCCATCACAGAGACTACTTCCTGGATTGTATTTTTTAAAATTGTTCTTGGTGACAAACGCTGTACTACCATGGGTTTGAAGTGTGTTTTTTTTAATCCCGATACACCTATCCAATCTTCAAGTACAGATATGCATAGAACTGTAAAATTTTGGGATTCTTTTTAATATTTACCTTTCAGGTATAAATATGGCACACAGCCAATATAAAGTTCTAGCTCACTTCCATTTCTTTACTATTATATTTGTATTTTTGGTTGGTTCTCATCTCTCTTGCCATCAGCTTCATCTTGGGGAGGAACCCTAATTAATGGTAAATATCACTGGTTCAAACTTTTTTTTTAAAAAAAAGTGGATACTGTAGTTGATTTTTATATATTTATTGAAATAATTTAGAGCTGCTCAATTCACAGCAGTAACTCTTATGTCTCCAGTTAAAATCACTAGTACTGTGTTACCAGAAGGCACCTACATATTGAATTTATAACTTTTGAGAACTGAAGACTGCTGACAAGGCATTTTCCTACAATATGATGCTGTCCCCTAATTTTAGAGAAAGAGTGACTTTCAATTTAATCAATGAACTTTATATCTTGGTGGAACCTTAAACATGGTAACCCTAGCCACGTTCAGAGCGGTACAATGGTTGTAAGTGTGAAGAAAGGCTGTAATCACTTTTTATGCGGCCATCATACCTTTAAAATGTAGTTAAATGAATGGTTGTAAATTGAGGAGTACCTGTACAAATTTGCATTTTTTTCACCCTCCCCCCAAATCTTAATTCATTTTCAATATTCTCATCACAGTTCCACTTTGCATTTAGTTTCCCTCACATCAATGTATGCAATAAAGAACAATTCTCTCCCCCTTCCCATTCTGAAAATGGTGCTTGAAGAAGGGTTACTATTAAATGAAGGAACCCAGCCACAGGTGGAGAATGTGATTTGGAGAAGCGTGTGATGACTGGACACATTTCTTCTCCCTTAAAATCTTTTGGATTAATCTGTCTCTACAAGAAATAGTTATGTCAGAATACAATCTTAGAGATAATTCTTCCTTCAGCCTCTCACTGAATACACATTTGCATTGAATGTCCCATTGTTCCAAAATAGCCTTTTAAGCCAAACTGCTGTTTAAACTGACCTTACCTTGTGCTCTCATGTGCTTCCCTCATATTTCAGTACCCTCAGATGTATAGATTTGAACTCTCAGAATTACTAGCTAGCTGTCCCAATTGAGAATTATGGGAGTTAACTCCCACAATCAAGTTGCAGAAAGCTAACATAAGTCACATAATATAAACTGTAACTTGAATGCTCTAACCTGGATAACAAAACAGAAATTATGTACTTACCAGGAACCATAGAAACTAGGCAAGAGCAATGATAGGAAAAGAAATAGTAACATTCCATTTCTTCTACTGAAATATCAGCATAACTCATCTTCACACAAGTGGGATTTATTTTACTCCTGGAATGAATTGTGTTCCTTTAAAATCATAAACTATGTAGAACAATTTGTAACTGCCCGTCATCCTTAAATTACTCTTAGCAATACAAATTATTTACAATAACTTTAAGCAGGATGTTTACTTAAAACAGGTAGGCCTACTTTACTAACCACACCTTTAGAGTACTCTTCTGATCTAAAATTAACTACAAGGATACGCATATATCTTGGTTTTCATTTTTTTTTAGTTTTGAGAGAGCACAATCTTAATCAACTAAAAGATTTTTATTGAAATAAGGAACATCTCAATAAAGATCAGACAGATAAACAAATAGGTGGTAAGATACTATGGTTCTTTTGGTATAAACTCAAATCTCTTTTGAGCAATACCAATATTAGAGCTTCAGCAATATGGTGTTATACCATTTCTGAGAATGTAATACTTAACTACTTAGAACAACCAAAATCGATAACCTCAAAACGTATAGGATAATACTGTAAATAACATAGGAGATCCACCCTATGGTTTACAGGAAGTTTGAATACTGATCTGGTAGATGCTGGAGAAAAATTGGTAGAAATTATGGAAACTGGATGGATTCAGCTTCAATGCAAGAACTGCAGTGGAAGATTATACATGGCTCACATGTGACTCCAGTTAGGTTGGCATAGTAAATATATCAAAATTATTCTTCCAAATGTTGGAAACGTAAAAAAAAAAATAGGGAAGGGGTTTATTTGTGGTGGCGGCTTTATTTTAGGATAAATATTGGGGGGAGATGAGTACCATCACTAAACAAAGAACTGAATGATCCTCAGAGTTAGGCAGTGCATTTATTTACAGGACCAAATCTCAAGCTTAAAAATAAGGAACTCATCTAATTTTAGCAGATAAAATAATTGTCCAATATTGGAAAACTCTAGATAACAACTGAAATGTTCATTAATAAAACTAAAAGCTAAAATAATAAGGCATCAGAAGCAGGAACCACAATTTTATAAAATTTTGATGGATTTGATGGATTAGACTATACCAGAGGTCCCCAACTCCGTGGACCAGTACCGGGCCGCAACATGCCAGCAACCAGTCCGCACAAACAAGCAAAGCCCCATCCATGGGATGCAGGCAGCACACCCCTTCCAGTCCGTGGAACCGGTCCCTGGTGCCCAAAAGGTTGGGGACCTCTGGACTATACTATGTTAATACTTTACATATATGGTAAATCTTGTACATGTATATTTTAATAGATTAATATTAGAAGTATAAAGCATCCATTTCTGAGGTCCAGCCTGAACTTCTAACATCTCTCCCCAGCCCCATGTACACATCATGATAAAATCGTAAAAGTGCATATGACACTATATAAATAAATAACCTGAACTTTTATTCTCTGTACTTTGAAATTAAACTTTCCATTCACCAGAACTTCCTTGTGTAGTTGGCTGACCACTGTGTGAACTGGTGGAATAGATGAGCCAGGAGTCTGTTCCAGGAGGCATTGCTTGCTATGTTCTAAATGCACTTGATTTCACATGCCAGAATATAATTTGTACATAGGAATAATGGTGTTGGGGAAGGTGAGAGGGAAGTATAAATACTGCCCACAAGATATTCAGTATCCTGAGAGGATATATTAGTCCAGGCATCTAATAAATTTTGTAAATCCAATCCTCAAGGGCAGGCCTCAGAAATGTTGTTCATGCTTTACTATCTATTGTTCCTCTGTTATTTACTTGTTACATTTATATCCGTGCCCCTCCTGGCTGGTACTGGCAGCCCGGGAGGGTACACGAGCCTGGCTCCAGGGGATTGTTAACGCTTCCTTGCAGGAGGGTGCCTTTCCTGCGGCCCTTAAGGAGGCCGTTGTGAGGCCCCTCCTCAAGAAGCCTTCCCTGGACCCAGATGAGCTGGCCAATTATCGTCCAGTCTCCAACCTTCGCTTTGC
>NW_015388306.1:74158-99916 GCF_001527695.2 Protobothrops mucrosquamatus
GGGCCTGACCTAGGGTGGATTTTAGTTAGGGATGATTTTAATATAATTTTAATTATTACACAGCTACTAATATTTGGCTTTTAATTTGGTTTTAGAGGGGTTTTTATTCTGGTATTTTATTGTTATTTGTTTTAATATGCTGTGCACCGCCCTGAGTCCTTCGGGAGAAGGGCGGTATATAAATTAAATTAATAAATAATAAATAAATAAAATATCCTATTTTTCTTTCAGTTCCAAATGGCATATGGAATACTTCCATTTTTTCTCCACAACAGCAGGCCTTTGGAGAGGTTTGAACTTTGTTTGTGTGTAAGTGTGTGTAAGTATGTTTGTCTGTCTGTGAGCCTAGTCAAAGTTGCTCACTGGCTTTCACTGTTTTTGTAGTAACTGATCTTGAATCTCCTCAGTTATAGTCCCAACATTTTCTCCATTACAAAACTCTGATTTTCTGTCAGTTTTATTTTGTCTTTTATTTTTAATTCATTTAATTATGATGCACTTCATTTTTACCATAGTGTGTACTGTGCTGTAGTAATCACAGCAGCCGCAGAAGAAACAACCTTTTATTGTGACTTCCTGTGGCTTATTTAGCTTAGATGAATACTTTCTTCTTGGTTTTTAAGGAAGATTTCATGAATTATTTTTAGTCTGGATGATGACAATGAAATAAAGGATTTTGACTCTGCTAAATTTAGGCCAGACATTTTAGCCTAAGGGGAGCATGGCAGTGAACAGTTAGGCATGCTTTAGTCTTATAGCATCTAGAATCCCAAGATCCATCAACAAGCAAGAAGGAAGAATCCAGAGATTTTTTCCACCAAGAGAACCAGTGCAATCAGTAGAAAGAGGAAGGAGGGCTATTTTCTCTTTGTTCTTGAAATTTCCTCAAACGCTATTCCAGAGGTCTCTGGGGGAATTGTCTGAAAAAGGACTGAGGCTAGCAAGGATGAGGAGAAAAAGACTTGCTGTGCAAGCAGAGTGCCTGTAATGCAACTTACACCCTTTAAAAACCACCCTGAGCTGAGAATGATGGGAAAACTTGAATGCAAAGCACAATTCTTTCAAATAAAAATTCACAAGGATGTCAGAAAAAGGCAGCGCAGTTGGGATCCATACCTTGAACCATAGCCTTGGAACCCATGTTCTGAATGCTTATCATGCATTGATGATATTAAAGTATTAAGAAAATAACTAAATTTGGAGGAAAAATAAATATCTATAGAAAACCATTTTAAAAACATTTTTGACATATTAGCATTTCTAAGATGAAAGCTGCAAAGCTGTCTCCAATTATGAACACAGGTTTGTAAGATCTCTTTTCAGAATACTCTTACCTTGGACAAATAAATATGCTGTGAGCAATAATCCAAAGTACAATAATGGCAATAATCCAAGTAATAAAATGGCTATGTATTTTATTATTCGGTTTAAACCTTTAAACCACGTTATATTTATTCTGTCACTATATTAGTAAATCCATACTTCAGTTCTACACTTTGTCTATTACCTAGTCAAGAGGTATGTCATTTTAAACACAAATATTAATATGATTACAAGTGTAAGGTAAAAAAATGTTATTAAGAAGTGAAGAGAGTATGTTAGAGGGGACTTACAGGCAAGGAATAGCGAACTAGACCTTTCCAAAGGTGCAGAGATGATGCAGCAGCCCAAACTGGCAGCAAGCACAGTCTAATGCAGCGGTTCTCAAACTATGGGTCGCGACCCCATTTGGGGTCGATCGACCATTTCACGGGGGTCGCCAAGCAAGGCTGTCCGCCATTTTTTTTGTCCGCCATTTTTTCCCTTTTCCGGCGGGTGCCTTACCTCCCTTGGGCTGGGCCAGCTGGTGGTCGGCCTGCTCCGTCTCTGCCGCTTGCCAGCTACGCCTCGGCCGGTGCAGGGGGCGGAACCATGCATGTGCGGCGCTCCCGGGCAGGGAAAGTCCTCGACTTACGACCAGTTGGGTAGTCCTCGACTTATGACTGGTTTAGTCCTCGACTTACGACCGGTTTAGTCCTCGACTTACGACCGGTTGGGGGTCGCGGCATTAAAAAGGTTGAGAACCACTGGTCTAATGGAACATCTCTAGAAAAAGAATGATAATCAGCTTGTGCTCCAGAGAGCTGCTCCTTGCAAGGAGATGGCAAGATTTCAGTCAACCCCTGTGACTGAATGCCAGGAGACAAAGGAAGCCATTGAGTTTTCAACTGCAGTGTACCTTCTAAGGACACTGGATTCGTCCAGCCTCACTTTCACATTTATAATAATTTTGAAGTTAAAAATTACTTGGGGAGTAAATTTCATCCCAAAATAGTTATAAAATAATAGTATAAAATAAATGAAAAAAGGCAAGTAAGAATTTAAGGCAAGGAAACTATAAGTAAACTGACAACTAGACAAATTTGTAACATTTTGCTCAGATTTTTGAAATAATGAAGTAAACAAATTATGCTTGTAGGAACATAATTAACATTTATTTAATCTATCAAGGAAAGTGATGCTTGGTTGAAATTTGAAAACAAACGAAGAAATCTCAGACTGATTAGAAATTGGATACTGGAGGGGACTAAAGTTCTAGAAAAGAAAAGAAAAGAAAAGAAAAGAAAAGAAAAGAAAAGAAAAGAAAAGAAAAGAAAAGAAAAGAAAAGAGGGGTAGAGGAAACTTGTCCTTTGTTTTTGAACCTAAAGAAGAACGATGAAATTTGTAAAATGATAAAGGTATGACACTTGAGACACTTCAAAGGATTTTTGAAAAACTGAAAGCCAAATTTATCACTAAATTGACAGGAATAATTACTGCGCTTGCGAGTGCACTTTTTGAAGAGATTATAAAGAAGAAAAAGAAACATGTGAAAGAGAACAATATGAAAGAAGTTATAGATCGAGAGGACAAAGAGTTGAGACAAACGCCAGATGAGTAGAAATAGTGAAAAATAAAGAAATTGTGGATTATAAGACAGAGGTGCCAAGGTGAAAATGCAAATGACAAACCAAATGATGAAAAATGATCTGGGCAAGAATTTATTACTGGATTTACAAAAGAGAGATTCTAAATCTTTGAGAGGGGAGAAAGTTGGAATGGAGATTCAATCCTACAACAGCAATTTTGATGAATTAAAGATCAAGATAGGTAAAAACAAAAGAAAGGAATATAAAGTTGACTTGTTTAATCAGTGTTAAAATAGAAATGTTTCTATAGAATTCTGGAAATGCTTTATAGGTGTTTTGCTGACAGAAATGAGAATTTTTGGAATTACAAATGGATAAGGGGGAGTAATGGAAAGAAGTGAAATATGTATGTAATCTTATAGTGAGTGGGGAAATGTTAAATTTGCCTGTACTTGTTGCAAGAGTAATTTCTTTAAATATTTTTCTATTGTTTTTCATTTTTCTTTGTTCTTTTTACACTTTGTATTTCTTTTCTACTTTTATCTCTTTTAATACAAGTTTTTTTCTTTAAAAAGAATGTCTGTTGGATGTCTTATACAGTCCCCTATAGTAGTGGGTCTCCAACCTGTCTGGCTTTGCAGACCAGCGGGGGGGAGGGGATGATTCTGTGCAAGCGGTGGGCAACCGCAGGTGCGCTCACCTGTTGTGTGTGCAAGGGAAGCTGCGCACACATTCAGACTTACCCACCGCTTCCATGGCCCAGTTCTGAACGAGCCACAGCCTGGGGGTTGGGGACCCCTGCCCTATAGTCTTCTAATTTACTGATCAATATATGAAGTGGTAACATCAAGTAACTTTAATTGCCTGACTTTAATTGCAGCAATTTCATTGAGAACCAAATGGATGAAAAATCAGGTTACAAATCTGATAAGGTTTATTACCGGTGTGTGTTTGTGTATGTGTTATTCAAACAAACAAATAAACAAAAATCAAACATTATGAAGAAAAGAAATCCACTAAGGACCTAGCAGATAACTATGAATCATTTTTGGACCAGAGTTACCTCATACAGGAAGATGGGACGCATATAAATTTACTGAAATAAACAAACAAACAAACAAGTTCAAACTCCAAAGCTTCTTTTCTGCAAACTCTACAAGCAGAACTAAAGGACCAATACAAATCCCTGGATTCAGCCAAAGCTTGTTTCTGATAGTTTTAAAACAATGAAATAGTAAAAGTTATTGTGTATCTTAACATACACTTACTAAAATTAATATAGAAAATTTGAGGATGTCAACTTAGTCGATGCTAAATCCACTTTTAAATGATCTTTGGTCAGCATAAGACAAGCATATCAGTACCACCACAGAAAATAAAAACATTCAAAATGATGTAGTGATGATATTGGCTAAAAGAAAGATTTCAAATGAAAACCATTTGTACTAAGGCATGCAGGCTTTTCTAAGGACTATAAGAGACTTTGACATCACTGTCTGGTGAAGAGAATGGAGCTGTGCTTAACTATTAGGTTAGGTAGAGGAAAACCCAGATTGCTTAATGACCCAGTAGGATACTAATATAAATAGTTGATGCACATACCTTTTCCAATAAATTAAGAGCATATTTTAAAGCATATTAAATAATGGTGCAGTAATTTAAAAAATACAGATAAAATTGAAGGGGAAGAAAAATAGAGACACGTGCCATAAGAATGAGCATACAAAACAAACATTACATTTTTATGGATAGTAGTTAGTAGATACATGCTAAAAATAATTTGGGACAGTTCTCACCCGACCAGGTGTGGGAAGGGTAATTTCTTCCATGTCTTTTTGTAAGAGATCGGTGAACAGCTGAGGTAACCCTTTGGCGGAAATAACTGACTCTGTGAAGTATCTGGTGATGATTTTCTTGCCCATCTCTTGAATATCCACGGTGCGACATGTTGTTGTTGTCACATTAACTTTTAACGTTTCCTAGAATGAAAACCTACACAGTATTTCTCTTGAAGCTTTGATTGCAGTTGGTACTCCAGTGCTTCTTAAAAGGAGTCTTTTTAAAGTTACCAAACAACGCAACGCAAGAATAAAGTTAAATCACATTTATTTAATTAAGAATAGCAGTGAGTTTCTTGCAGAGCTTACTGTATACTTTGCTGAGCAAATTTCAAAGCACATCCAATTTCTTGATGCACAAAAGACATTCACTATTTCTCTAATAGCCGGTCCTTCAAATCAGAAAAAACTAGACATACACTTGATCCAGAACTGCAGATGCATCCAAATCCTTTGCTTTACCATGTATCTTTTCATAGCATTCTCATCTGTTTTTCATTTCTAATTGCACAGGAATATCCTCTGAATTGCCAAGCAACAGATATCCATACAGAACCCTCTTCAAATATTCAAAAATCAGCACTTAATGAAACAGACATCTTTCTTTTGAAAACTAAAAATTTCAAATCTTAGATCTGGCTGTTAAGAATTTTGTTTTCTGTCAAGGTTGTTTCTAGACTGCTGATTTCAACAAGGCAGAGAAACCTACCAATAGTCAAATTCAAGGTTTATGGACTCATCATATAACAAGCATTAATTGTTCGTCAGCCTATCCAATACAAAATATGTTGCTTCGGAGCTCTTCAAAGCTAAAATTGATTTTTCGTCAAAGCTTTCAAAACGGAAAAGAACAACTCCCAGAAAAACTCTAGTTTAATAAACAACATGCAATGGGAAGGAAGGGAGGGGATACAGACCACTGCTCTGCAGGATTTGTTCTCATCTTATTCAACACAGGAGAGAGGAAACTGCCTGCATTGCTTTCCTTGGCAGAAACTCCTTTCCATGAAAGATATTTAACTGGGGTGCATTCAGAAAGCCAGTACTTTCCCACAATAGTATACCAACATCTGCAAACACTGGAATATAACAGCTAATCTAACACCACATGAAACAAGAGTTGGGCATTATCTATATAAAACAATTGGAAGACTGTAAATTATCCCAGCTTATGGAGTTTTCTTTTAAAAATGTGACAATATAATAAAAGACAATGTCAATCTTTTTTACATGAAAAGAACCAACACCTTTTAGAGTTGTATCATTCAATTGGTACTAGAATATTTTATTTTCACTAAATTGTTCATGATATGCAATTTGACTATTTTCCTTTTGCAGTAGGACTTTAGAGTTGCTTTTTAAAACACTCCCATGCTGCGTGTTGTAACAATGGTTTGGAAAAACATAACTTATGGTATAGGTACATTGAATATAGAATGTCTACATACCCCTATTAAAATGTCAGGTTTTTGAGATATAAAAAAAATCAGACAAAGATAAATCAATTCAGATTTTTTCCCCACCTTTAATGTAAGATATAAGCTATACAATATAATTGAAAACAAACTGAAATCTTTCAGGAGGAAAAAATAAAAATAAAAAACTTTACAATAAAAAGATTGCAGAAGTGTTCACACCCTTAAACTAATGCTCTATTGAAGCGCTTTTTGATTTTATGTCAGCATTCGGTCTTTTGAGGTAGGGGTCTATCAGCATGCTGTATCTTGCCTTGGGAATCTCTGCCCACTCTTCCTTGCAAAAGAGCTCCAAATTTGTCAGACTGCAAGAGCATCTCCCATACACAACCCTCTTCAGATTTTCAATTGGATTCAGGTCCAGGCTTTGACTAGGCCAGGTGTAGGCAACCTTGGCTCTTTTATGACTTGTGGACTTCAACTCCCAGAATTCTTCAGCCAGCAGAGGCCTGGCGATTTTATACCAAAATTGATATTTAGAACTGTTCATAAAATCCCTCGACCTTGACTAAAGGTCCAATTCCATCAGAAGAAAAGCAGCCACAAAGCATAATGCTGCCATCACCATGCTTCACTGTGGGTATGGTGTATGTTTGGTGATGCACAGTGTTGTTTTTCCACGAAGCATACTTTTTGGAATTATGGCCAAAAAGTTCAATCATGGTCTCATCAGACAACAACACATTTTCCCACATGCTTTTGTCAGACTTGATCTAGGTGTTTGCAAAATTTAGCCAGGCTTGGATGTTTTTCTTTATACGAAAAGGTTCCACCTTGCCACCCTACTCCACAGCCCAGACACATGAAGAATATGGAAGATTATTGTCACATATTATACACAACCAATACTTGCCAGAACTTCCTGCAACTCCTTTAATGTTGCTATAGGCCTCTTGGCAGCATCTTGCATCAGTTTTCTTCCTGTTTTTTCATCAAGTTTGGAAGGACATCTAGTTCTTGGTAATGTAACTGTTGTGCCATATTTTCTCCACTTGACTGTCTTCAATCTGTATTCCATAGTATTTACAACGCCTTGGAAATTGTTTTGTACTTGTATCCTGACTAATACCCTCCAACAATGAGATCCATTTGATGCTTTGTAAGCTCTTTGCAGACCATGGATTTTGCTGTAAGAGGCAACTGAGTAAATGTCAGAAAAGTTCTAATACTGAACTTTATATGGGCTTGATCAGAGTCAATTGATAGCAGGTGTGTACTAACTAGTATTTAACACTAGTTTGAATGTGATTAACTCTAACACAGCCACAGCCCTACTTAGAAGAGTATGTAGACACTTATGCAACCACATTATTGTACATGTTTATTATTATCCATTGTACATATAAAGACAAAGACAAATAAAACAATATGAAAAAGTGAGTTCCTGGAAACAGTAAGAGTACCAATGACTAGTAGTAATTAAAAGTACTATAATGTGTGTATGTGTTATGCCCTTTCTATCACATCAACATTTAAAAATTGATTTTAAAAATATAGCCAATAAGTACCATCTCAAGACTCTAGAGATCAATATTTTTTCTCATTTTATTCATCTGGTTTGAAATATTTTTCCTTAATTTGAAAGTCTGCTACACTGAGCAGAGTCTCTAGGATAGGAAGCATATTTAGGCTCATACGGTAAATATTTATTTACTATATGTTTAAATGAGACCATTATAATTCAATGTGAGCTTGCAAAATATTTTAAGGGAGCACACAAATGCTACTGCTGAGCATAGGCAATAAAAAATATGTGGGGATTCAACTGCATGGGTGGCACCATCTAGGCTGCCATCTTGATCTTTTTGATCCCCTCTGTGGACACCTCACACTGAGTAGTGGAACTTTCTCTGCAAAAATATCAGAACCATCGTTGGAACCACTTTGGAAAGCAGCAGTAAAGTTGAAGACAAGTAAAACTCAAGATTACATGTATTTCCCTCCCTCCAAGATGGCTATTAGTTAAGTTTAACATAGGCAACAATGCACTCACAATCACTGGGGGAAAAATGAATGGTAACTCATTTTTGCGTATTCAGAGTTTGTGGATACAACTACATCTGTCATATAAATCATAATTTGTAAGAAAAAGGATAGCCGCTCCTATTTCTTCTGAACACTAATCTGTAAGGTTCAACCAGATTTCTCCCTTCTCCATAACAACCCACAATTAATTAGCACCTTCAAAGAGAGCAAGGCCTTAACAGTATTAATTGGAAGTTCTGAACAAATACCACCTGCTCTTTTCTGTCCCCTGTGCAAAGATGAAACAAACTGCATTGGAGCGCAAACAAACAAGGCATTGAAAATCTGAGCTATGCTCAAATAAGATTTTTTGGTCTTTTGACAAGCCTGGAAATTCCAATAAAATATTAGTCACACTTTTTTCATACTTTTTGGAAGATAGTTGGAGGAAAAGCCAGCATGGCACAGAGGTCAAGAATCTGACAAGCTCCAGGCTAAACCAGGTCCAAGCCTTTACCTACTTCACAGGATTGTCGTTGTGGGAATGATTTCCATGCAAGCTGCCATGGGTTCTTGGAAGAAGGTTGGGACATCAAGTAATAGATAAAATGCTTGCAACAAGATGCAATATTACCTGAACATATGCACACATAAATAATTAGCATTATTGCTAAAGGGAATGGTTGAGATATAGTAGCAAATCACAACTGATTATTAAAAGAATAATTGTCAGTGAGATGCTGTTTGATCCAGACTATTCTACCTGTGATTAGTTCTATTCTACCTGTATACAAATGTGATGGGGGGAAGGGCCAGATAGGTAATGTACTATATCAGTGGTTCTCAACCTGTGGGTCGGGACCCCATTTGGGGTCGATCGACCATTTCATGGGGGTCGCCAAGCAAGGCTGTCCGCCATTTTTTTTGTCCGCCATTTTTTTGTCTGCCATTTTTCCCCCTTTTCCGGCGGGTGCCTTACCTCCCTTGGGCTGGGCCAGCTGGTGGTCGGCCTGCTCTGTCTCTGCCGCTTGCCAGCTACGCCTCGGCCGGCGCAGGGGGCGGAACCACGCATGCGCGGCGCTCCCGGGCAGGGAAAGTCCTCGACTTATGACCGGTTGGATAGTCCTCGACTTACGACCGGTTTAGCCCTCGACTTACGACCGGTTTAGTCCTCGACTTACGACCGGTTGGGGTCGCGGCATTAAAAAGGTTGAGAACCACTGTACTATATGATGAGGAAGTAAAATTCTCACTACAGTTTCTACTGAATGCAGATAAAGAGACTTCAAATAATAATAAATAAGAGCTGTGAAAGAAGCAAGACTTGGGACACCAAATCCAAGAAGGTCTAAAGTACGGGTGTCAAACTCGCTGCGTCATGTGATGTGTCTTGACGTATTGTGACTTTTTTCACATTGCTGGAGCTGGGATGGGCGCGTCCTCCACATGATACAGCCAGTCCGCAGGCCAGCAGTTTGATACCCCTGGTCTAAAACATCCCAAATACACTATTTGTATATATCCTAGAAGTATTTCTACATTCATCAAGTTTTTCCCATGGTCTTTTGCCTAGACATAAAACAATATCTATGGAGACCTTTTCCTTGATTGAAGAGTTTTCCTTTATTGTAACCATACTAATGTAAGTAGGGATTAGAATTGTTCTTCTGTTGTCATAAATTTCCAATTCTGCCATACTTTTTGTAAATTGTCTAACTCAAAGTGAAAATAATATTCCATAAATATAATATTCATAATGTTAATATTTTTTCCATTGAAATGCCAACTGATGCTATTACTATATTCAAGTTTTGCATCTAGCTAAACATAAAATCTTTAAGATTTTGAGATTCTGAGTCATATTTCACTAGTAGCGTATAACTTATACCTAACTGGTGTTTGTCATTATGAGTAATAAGTTTTCAAATTCAATTCTCTCAATATTATTTCTGCAATTCTTTTGATGCTATACTATTACTTATTTGGAAATATTGCAACCAGTCAAGTGGAATACATTATTGTGAAATGAGAGACTTGTTTTCAGCCTATTAACAATGAAATCTTGCAATGTAAACAAATAATTGACTTTCCACTGAGTAAATTTGTTAGTGTTTTCATCTTTTATCTTTTTCAGAGTAACAAAGCCTAAAAACAAAACCCAACATAAATCAAAGGGATAATGAATATATTTTCACTTTTTAAATATTAATTCTCTTTTAAAAATTCCCCCAACTGTTCAAATCAAGACGGTATTTTTTTTATTTCTTATCTTTTGCCAAGGAGTTCAGGGTAGTAATAATAATAATAATAATAATAATAATAATAATAATAATAATAATAATAATAATAATAATAATAATAATAATAATAATAATAATAATAATAATAATAATAATAATAAAAAAGTTGGAAGGGACCTTGGATGTCATCAAGTCCAACCCCCTGCTTAGGCAGGTAACCCTATACCATTTCAGACAAATGGCTGTCCAGTTTCTTCTTAAAAACTTCCAGTGTTGGAGCATTCACCGCTTCTGGAGGCAGGTTGTTCCCCTGGTTAATTGTTCTAACTGTCAGGAAGTTTCTCCTTAGTTCTAGGTTGCTTCTCTCTTTGGTTAGTTTCCATCCGTTGCTTCTTGTCCTGCCTTCAGGCGCTTTGGAGAATAGCTTGACTCCCTCTTCTTTGTGGCGGCCCCTGAGATATTGGAACACTGATATCATGTCCCCTCTTGTCCTTCTCTTTGTTAAACTAGACATACCCAATTCTAGCAGCCGTTCTTTACATGTTTTAGCCTCCAGTCCCCTAATCATCTTTGTTGCTCTTCTCTGTACTCTTTCTAGAGTCTCAGCATCTTTTTTACATCGCGGTGACCAAAACTGGATGCAGTATTCCAAGTGTGGCCTTACCAAGGCATTGTAAAGTGGTATTAATATTCACATGATCTTGATTCTATCCCTCTGTTAATGCAGCCTAGCACTGAGTTGGCTTTTTTGGCAGCTGCACCACACTGCTGGCTCATATTTAAATGATTGTCCACTAGGACTCCAAAATCCCTCTCACAGTTATTACTATTGAGCAAGGTACCTGTAGATTTGGTTTTTCTTGCCTAAATGTGGAACCTTAATTTTTTCACCATTGAATTTCATTTTGTTAGATAGCGCCCAGTGTTCAGGTCTGTCCAGATTCTCCTGTATCCTAAGCCTGTCTTCTGGAGTGTTGGCTATTCCTGCTAGCTTGGTGTCGTCTGCAAATTTGATGAGTTCCCCATCTATCCCCTCGTCCAGATCGTTGATGAAGATGTACACCCTCCTCCAATTTTCTTCTCACAACTACAGTAGTGAGGTAGATTAAGGCAAAGATTAAGTCAGCCAATAAATGTCCAGAGCTGAGCAAAGTCTTGAACAGCCTGTTTAGCCTTTTGCAAGGCTCTGAAGATCCTGGCAGTTTGTCCAGGCTTTGGGGACATGAAGTTAGGCAAGCTCAGTTGATGTTGGTGATATGGTTTTGTTTCAGGGATTATTGTGATAGTTGTAATCTTTGTATGCCACCCAGAGTCACTGCTATGAAATGAACAGTTCTATAAATCATTTAGCAAATCAACCAATTTGGGCTTCCCTAGACTTAATCCAGCATTGGCATAGTATAAAAGATATGCCGTTGCTAGAGAGAATGTCATTGGTCTGAGGACACCCAATGGGTTTTAAAGTTTAATAAGGATCTGTGTATGGCCATCCTGTTTCTAGTCCAATACAGCATGTTGATTTCAACTGAAATCAAGCAGACTTAATTCCAAATACAAGCACCTGGAATTTAAGGTCAATTGCACATACATAGCCCAACTTTTTCCTGATAAATTGACCTCACTTTTGCAAAATTACTAGTTACTACAGTACTTTATAACAATTACATTTTGGGAACATAAACATATGCCATTGAAATTGGATGAAATATTCTTCAGCATATATAACCTGTACTATATTAGTTTGTAGCAGCTTTCAGGCAGCAGCTTTTCTTAATACCCATTCCACATGTTCTGACTAAGCTAATTTGGGATTAGCACAGTATACCTTTGTCTCCAGGATGCTTGCAGACCCCATACTTGGCAGGGCTCAGGCAGCTGAGCCAATCCCATTTCAACTGCTGCTCCAAATACAGCTTTACAGTATTTCTGTTGGAACTATAGGATCTTACAAGCAGGAATTCTCATCTGCTAGATTTTCCTCCTAAGTGTTTTAGCACCATTTGCTATTTCTCCCTCCCCCCTCACTAGTTAGGCCACAGTGTTTCTCAACCTTGACAATTTTAAGGCATGTGGACTTCAACTCCCAGAATTCCACAGCCAGCAATGCTGGCTGTGGAATTCTGGGAGTTGAAGTCCACATGCCTTAAAATTGTCAAGGTTGAGAAACACTGAGTTAGGGAGAGAAAGTTGGTTTTGCCATTATCATAGAAGCACTTCTTTTTCTTCCTTATTGTGAAAGCCAATTCAGCAAGGAAATTATGAGGTTGGAAGGTGAGGTGCAGAATAAGGAGCTAAACTTTTCAATCCCTCACTGGTGAGCAAGAACAGAAAAGAGCAGCAGAGCCAAATGCCATAAATAAAAATCAACCACTGTTGACTTTGTGCCCTTTGGTTTGGAACAGAATATTTTCATTCCTGAAACAGAATGGCTTATTCAGTGCTTTTTTTGTTAAAAAAAAAAAAAAAAGGTGCCGGAACTCACGCACATCATACAACCCGCCTTGCCTACCCTACAAGGTTCCCTCCAAAAAAGGTGCGGGAATTCCGTTCTGGGCGTTCTATGACAAAAAAAGCCCTGGGCTTACTACTAAAACTCATATGAATTACCTTTGTCTAACTTCTTACTGAAGTAATGGGAGGGAGGCATAAAAAAAATAACATTTCACAAAATGTTTATGGTTAATGATCACAGTACATTTATTACAAAGTCTTATTGAATCAATTTGAGAATTTAGTGCTTGCAACAGACAGAGCAAAATCTGTGTTTCCAGGTACAGTGAATTCTTACACATCTAGGGAACTCCATCAAATATTTCCAATGTTTCTAAATAGAAATTGATAAGCTGATTAGCAAGAGAAGAAATACAAGTAACGGGTATCTTACTTTAAGGGGAGGTATTGGAAATTTTAGGTCCTGTAAATTTTCTTCCATCTTTCCACAGCTATTCAAAAATGTTTAATTATTTTCTTAAAGATTTTAATATTGTTCTTCCATTGAATTAGCAGAACTAGGAGAAGCTAACAGATCCCAAACACCCAGGTATAACAACTAAATACAAATTATGAACCACTTGTATTGTACATGAACACCACCCATTTAAAAATATTTCATCCATTGAACAAAAAATATAAAGGACCATCAGAATTTGGCAGAAAAAAATATGTAATAAAGAATGGCAAATAACAGGGCTTTTAATATACATATAGTGAGCCATGAATTGAGGGATATGGGAGTATCATCATATTTCTACAACAAATTATAACACTGGTATTCCTCACACACACAACAGGAGATAAGACATTAAAGCAAGAATATCTATAGCGTGCATAACCTTGTTACTGTTATACTTTTTCCTCGGCTGCCATCAAACACATTAAATTAAATTAAATGAATACTGCATATATTTTAAGGTACATGCATTTTAATATTCATTTTAATATTCATCCTGCCCTCTTACAAAAGGTTAGAAAAATCAGTTAGCAAAGTCAGATCTCTCAATAGCATAGACTGTAGAATAAAAAAAATTCTATCATATAGCTGCTTATTTGTATGAAAGTACACATATAGAAAAAAATGCTTTGGAACAACTAAAGTTATCTGCAAAATTTAAGATATATCCTTAAATCAGGTTCATCACTCATATCAGATTTCCAGTCTACAATGATTCATAAATCATGTTCAGAAAGTTCTTCTGTGTTTCTATAGGATTCTACAGAACAAACCATCACACACAAATAAGAAACTGAAATGTTTTTATTTAAACATGTCACTTTTTAAGATTAAAAATGCACATATATATTTTAGATAGAGACATTAAATGTAAATAATGCAATTTTAAACAGATTCAAACATTCCTTTTCCTATAAAAAGCCAGTAAAGATGCAACCTATCATTAGCTTTTAACCCTTTGCATTCAAAGCAAGCATTTTCAAGTTTTAATTTTAGAAGACAACCCTAGAAGAAAATCATGCATCTGAGTGGAACAGATTTCCTTGAACAAGAACAATCCATGAATAATATCTTTCAAATACCTGTATTGCTGACAACTATAATTTATTGTTACAAAAGCTGTAAAAAGGCATGCTAAAATCTTATTCCCAATTAACGAATAATCACCTTTCTCATCAGCACAGCTAAATAGGATTGAGTAATTATTCCAATGACAATTTGATTCAAATAAAAGATACTATTAGACACAGAGATAAATCCCATGTGCCAAATGCACAAATAATTTAAGGCAAGCAGATCTTCCTACCGATGTTCAAGGAAACAGAATACAATCTCCATATGAATTCTTCTGAAGCCATGTCTTGGGTTTTCTGCCAGCATTTCATTGTCAAGCATTAACCAAGAGAACCCACATTTCAGAATACAACAATGGGGAACCTACAGCCCTGCTTTAGTGCTGCATTTCAATTAACTCTCTACACAGATCCTCCACTCCAGCTCAAATGGGGGGGGGAGTACTCTTCTTCTGCAATGCACCGGCAGAAGGATGCTCTTCAGAACCAGAGGCTTATCATGTAATCACATTAATATCACTTTAACATGTTCGCTCTTTCCCTGTGACGTGTTTCCCCTCTCTAGCTGAAAAGATGCCAGAATTAATGTGATGCTTTCTTTAACCAGTTTTTTCTCTCTGGAAGATCAGAGCAAGCATTTCTCAGGGTATCTGCATTAGAGCAGCAGATAGAGCTTGTTGCTGACTGTTGTTCCCTTATAAGAGGAAATAAAACAGAGCACCCACAGAGAATCTTCATTCTCAAAGTAAAGTAAAAATACAACTCTTAACTCTGTTTCAATCTCTTGTCTGACATCAAAGCAGATCTGTATCATTTTAATTTTGGTTACCTGAAATTTACATAATTTACTAGCACATTAATTAATGCAGATATTTTGCTTTTTAAAAAGGGACCATGAAACAAAGTAGGGATAGAGCATAATTAGGCTTTGCATAGATAAAGTCATAATTTCAATTCCTGGAATTTCAAGACGAGACTATAAAAATTCCTATCTGAATCTCTGAGAAACAGGTTGCAGTCAGCGCTTACAATATTGGAGTAAATAAAGTAAGGATAAGGCAACTTCTTAGATTGACATCCAGTAATTCTTTTGAGTTGTTCTTTTTCAACAGAAATCTTATCTAACTACATTCAGCTGACTGATGATTCTACCCAACTGGTGAAATCAAGGAACTGAATAAAGTAGTGGCCATAATCTCTCTGTCCAATAATTTTAATTCAACGCTAAGTGCAGAAACAACTACTGGGTTTAGAAACATGTCAGATGAATTTACAATGGTTCTTAAAGTCAAGGAGCCTCTTCACCCTTTTGCTGATTTAAGCTAGGATATTTCTTTTATTCAATTTGGAACCTACCCGATTCCTAAAAAAATTCTGGTGGCTTACGAAATATACAAAGAAAAAGAAAACCACACATTTTCTAAAAGGCACTTGGACGAGTAAAACAACTGGACATACCAAGGCCTGGGAGCAAGATCCATATTGTTGATTTCTGGAACAGCTGTGGGGTGGGAGCCATATGAATTTCTGGGGTTATATTTTTCCAGAGGGCAAGTAAAAAAGGTGCATTGATTATCCCAAAAGATAGCCACAGTAAAAAAAGGTGCATTGATTATCCCAAAAGATAGCATGGTTTGATTGAGATGACCTTAAATGCTACCATTTCACTTGATCTCAATGGGATCTTCATTGGGTGTATACTGAAATGTAGCATTCTTCTTCTTCTTCTTGTGCCATATCCGTTATCGGACGTTGGCGATCATGTTGGCGATCTTGTTTTTATCATACCCACTTCTAAAGCTGGCAGAGGTTTTCTGGGCATAAATCTCTGGAGATTAGTACCCTTTCTTCCTCCCATCAAATCTGGGAAGCCACTTCACATATAGGACTTTTTCTGAAACAGTTTCCTTCAAAGCGGATGAAAATTAAATATTATAAACTTTGAAAAAGTAAGGGGAAAATGAACTGGCTAGATTGCTTCAGTTCAGCCTTATACTGTTAAATTAAATTATAACCCAAGGATATGTTATTCAGAAGTCAGTTATGTAACTTCTTTGATTTGAGAGTTATAAGCATTATGAATGGAAAATCCAAGATAATAAATCTTATTTCCACGTAAAGCAACTAAGAATCAGTTATGCCCATCGTTACAAACAGCTAATGATAGATGAACGTAATCAGGATGGCTGCCACAGGAGCATGAATTATCTTCCAAATTAAAAACAACGTATTTGATCTCTCATATCATACATTAAAAATTCTCATATGGATACCTGAAGATAATGCAAGCAACTTGATAAAGAAATAGTAAAAGACTGCAGTTTTATTTATACTTACATGGTAGTGAAATTTCACTCACTTACGTAGAAACTGAATACAAAAATTATTCTGCTCATTCCATCTACTTCCCACCAACATCATCATATATGTGCTCTCATTCATAACATTTCTGATACCACACTTAGTACCAGAGCTTGTTTTGTTCTGCTTTATTTTTGGCAGTCTGCCTACCATTGCATAAGCCTATCAAAAGCAACTAAGGTTCTTTGCTGATGTTTCTGCTTGCACATGGGTTTGCTAGCTGAAATAATAAGGACAATAATAGTCACTGATGTATCATTGGATGAACATTCCAAAAACAAAACATAATAGCAGACATGTAATGCAGAAACATATCAAATGTCAACAAGTCATATTAACAAGATGTCTAGCTTCTCCCTAGCCAGGATGTAATCAGTTTAAGTCAGCAAGAACGTCTGATACCATGGGTGAATTTCCTTCACAATGTCCTCCCCTGAAATTGAATTAAAGGATAGGAAGCAAGGAAGATTCCATAATGCTGGAAATAAAGTTGTACAGTGAAAGACAGATCAGTCTCAGGTGCTGCTTTCAAACATCTTTAACTATAATAAGGAGAGAAATCCTGCTTCATACCCATGAGAATTTAACTGACTTTTTAAATATATATTCTTGGGGGGGAGGGTAAATATTTTCCAATGAAATAGAAGTGCACACACACACTAGCCTCTAGCTCTTTCCAACACTGATTATCTGTTAACCTACCATCTCTTTTATTAAAAGATGCTTAAGAAAAAGGGCTGCGGGAGGTAGAAAGCAAAGCAAACATTGTACATTTCTCATCTATATGGGGATTTTGATGTTAGAAATAATTCTATATAAAATGTCTATGTGACCGGGGGGGGGGGACCATTTTAAGAATATATAAATCTACCATTCCAATATCTAGATTTATATACATTATATACTGCCAGCTAGAACAACCTCTCTAATGAACTTGGTTTCTTGATTTCTTTGTAAACTTTCATAATGTTAAAAAAGACAATAGAATGGCTATATTTTTCTCTCTTTGACTGAAACAGATTATCTCAATTGTCTACTACCCTGCCTTCAAAAAAACTTAAGAAGCCAATATGTTTCTGAAAGGTGTTCCTTGGGATGGTATGTTGCAAACAAAAATCTTTCAACCAGTTACAGGCAATCTATAGTTTTTCAGATGTTCTGGGCTTATGAAGGTTATAGATCAAAACATATGGAAGAGGCCAGGCTGCTTACTCTCACTTTACATTTTTTGCAACACAGAATTGATTTCCCAATTACACTCACAATGCAAGAGGCAGAATTGCCCAGCTCCCAACTGACAGGTTGCCACAATCTCACTAAAATTATCTTCACTAGTTGTAAACAAACTCAATAGTATATAACTGCTCATTGTTTATTTGTCCACTATTCTTTCTTTCTTCTCATCTGTTCTCTCTCTTTTTTATTGTTGATTACTAAAGGATCTCTAAGGCAGGGCTTTTCAACCAGTGGTACAGGTACCACCTGCGGTACATTGGCACCTGGCAGGTGGTACGCGCCCATCCTAGAAAAGTGGTAGCGGGGGAGGGGAATGAGCTGAACTGGTGGCAGCACTGCACAAGCCTGAGCGAGAGATGGCTGGAGCTGCAGGGCTGTCAGGGCTCAGCGGAAGCGCCAGGATCAGTGCTTCTTCGGGGCTGTCAGGGCTCAGTGGAAGCACCAGGATCAGTGCCAGGCTCCAGCTGGAGCTCAGCGCTGATCCTGGCGCTTCTGCTGAGCCCAGAATGTTGCAGCATTCCAGGGTCTTGTGATTTACATTCAGATGTTTGGAAACTGAATATTTATGATGGTTACAGTGTCCCAGGGTCATGTGAAGTGACCAAAACCTGCTGCAACCACCCAGCAGACGGGGGGAATAAAAACCAAACACCCCCCACCCCACCCCCGCTGCCAATCCTCAACAGAAATGCTCATAACAACGAAAACCTTGGACAGGAGGAAGAGCGCCAGTGGGTAGGCAGGTGTCTTAGGGGGCACTTTTTTCAGTGCCACTGTAACTTCAAACAGTCACTAAGCGAACTGTTGTAAGTCGAGGACTACCTGTATTTTATCACTTTTTTCCTTTTGGGGGAGTCATCAAGTTTTTGACACCTTGCTAGGTGACTGGTGATACTCGGATGTTGCGATATCCTAAAAGTGGTACAATGGGTGAAAAGATTGAAAAGCCCTGCTCTAAGGTAATGATTTGTCTCTAGAGTTGTTTAAAAACTCTCTAAAAAGTCATGACCTTCAATGATACAGAATGTAAGAATATGTTTCCCATATAACTATGTTTCTCTTTTCATGGTGTATATATGCTTTCAGTGTTCTCATTATGATATACTCAGAGATGAATCATTCCAAACTTCTTTTTTCCCCTGTTCTGTTACTAGTTTTACTCCAGAAATTCCATTTTCTTTAAAGAGCTTGCTCTGCTTGCACAGATATCCTGTCCTTAGGACGGGGCTTTCTGTGACATTTTTTTCCTAGAGTGATGCTTTCTCACTACTTGCTATCACTTCTTTATGAATACTTGGATATTCTTCTTTAGCTATGAAGGCAATTTTTCATTTATCCAGCTTTAATCCCATCTAGGTAAAATGGAGATAAATCCTACAGGGTGTTATTTTTAAGCAAGTAGGATGAAATAATGAAATACATGATCTACACAAAATTGAACACACCAAATATAATTTTTTGTGTGATGGCAAGCAGACTTATCTAATATGGAATGAATGACAATATGAAAGTTATTTGAAGAAGCAAATTTGCATCATTGCAGATCCAGTATCTTAAATCCTGTATTTTTTCTAAAATGCAAAATGAATATCACTATTTTGGGGGGCCTGTGGAGTTCTGTACTGTCATTCAAACACTTGTACCAGGAATCCTACTAACCTTTCATGTAACTTTTCTGGTATTCCGATTCCGCTGTATTAAAGCATTTCATATTTAACTCTCTGTCTCTATTTGATTAAAATAAAAGAAGTTCAGAAACATTTTTTTAAAATCTCCAATTCACAGTGACATAATCAAAAACAGTGTGACAGATTCAGTTTAGTGCAGACTCTTCACAGTGGACTGGTTACCTTGGAAACTGAAATGATCACATGTCTTGCAACAGGGAAGAACATTTCTCCTGCAAAATCCAAGCTCACTTGGAACAGATTTAAGCAAACACATTTTACTAATGTTCAATTATTTTTATTTTAGACATTGCTATTAAAAGTTCCACATAGAATATATACAGTATTAAATTAATTAATTTAAAGAGGAAAGAAATAGAAGATTGAAGCTTTACAATCAGTGTTTCTCAATCTTGGCAACTTTTAAGTTGTATGGACTTCAGCTCCCAGAATTCCACAGCCAGAGTCTAGCAGACAACTGAAAGTTACCAAGGTTGAGAAACATTGGCTTAGACAGTCACTCTTACATTGTATAGGGAAGTCTCCTTTCCCCTCCCCTCCTTTCCCCTCTCCTCTCCTTTCCTTGTAGTCATCAAGCCTACTATACTGATTCAACAGCAGCATCTACTGGTCATTGTTGCTAAATACAGTAAACGATATAATTTCAAATATCTCAGACTATTTTATTACTATACAAACAAAATGTTAATAATTCAATGCAAAATCTAAAACTACAGAAACATGTTAAAAATCCACAATCCTCACTTTATGCACCAAATAAGGATCAGACCTTATAAGTTATAAGTACAATCCACTAGATATGGCTGTTAGAAAAATGCAGGGCTTTTTTTGTCATAGAACACACTGGAACAGAGTTCCAGCACCTTTTTTTGATGGATTTTCCATAGTTGCGTTCTTTTCCTATTGTTGCCCTTCCTATCCTCATTTGCTTTTGAAAATGCCCCACTGGCAGTACAGTGCGAGCGGGGTCCCTTCCGGTGCTGTATGTCTCCTCTAGGAGGAGCCATGAGGCGCCGGAGCATCACAGCCAGAGCGAGGCTTGATTGGCTGGGTCGGACCATATGGTGTGGAAACCGATGGTGGCGGTGGGAGACACATAAACATGGAAGGCATCTTTCATGAGAGGGTGAATGAGCCTTTTGCCTTCCCTTACAGAAGGTGGGGTGTGAGGTTAAAAAGAGGCAAAACGAGAGAAAAGAAAGGCAGTTGGTGTGGAAGCTTGCCCGACAGGGAAACTTTGCTGTTTCGGTTCCTTGGGTAGTTCAAAGGCTGGGATGTCTACAAAAATCTCTGTTTAGTCCTTTATACTTTATATTCAAACTGCAGAGGAGAACAATAAGAATAAAGCCAATGTCCTGTGATTTGGAGGTGTTATTATTAATAATAATATATATTATGTATTGGTCAGATGTAAAGGTAGACCTACAGTATGAGGTTTAATCAGATCTATTTATTAAATTGGGTTTAACTTAAAGGTAAATTAAAAGTAATCTGTTCACTGACAAAGTTTCAACTTTAATTTGTTTCAAGTCAATATCATATTAAACTCCAAATGTTAATTTTTCCACCTTGTTTGACAATTTCTGAAAAATATTTCAATCTTTTACAAGCAACCAAGTTTTGTTTTGTTGGGCCAATTTCATTCCACATAGAAAGTTGACATTTCCACTCATTAAACTAAATGGCTATGCCAGTGGTAAATGTCCCAAAAGATTAATAAAATGCCTTCTTGTAATTTAAAGCCACACAGTGCATGGTAACATTAATAGTATTAACTTACCTTGAACAAAATACTAGTCTTTTAGATACACTAAAAATTGAAAGATTTTTTTTTCAACTACAAAGGTAAACCTTGTAGGGTAGGCAAGGTGGGTTGTATGATGTGTGTGAGTTCCGGCACTTTTTTTTTAACAAAAAAGCACTGGAAAAATGTTATATTTAATCATAGGCTTTTAGGTGCTGCCAGCTGTAATAGGTACAAACGTTACTGTAAGATAGGAGATCATTATTATGCTTGCATTTAAAAATGCACTACAAAAGTGAAAGAGTAATTTATTATGAGATTTCAACCCTGACTTCAGGTTGACAACTCACTGTCTTAGCAACTATATTATTCTAATTATCATTTTTTTACTTCCTTCCTTCGTACCCAGACCAGACTGTACTTATAACAAAGGCATGTGTTCCAGCTGACAAGCTGAGTGTTTTTAATCACTAAGCCATTACGTTCCTTCAACAACTTATCATCATCTCTTAAAATACAACAAATCATCTCTTCATCTCATATCTACCGCATTCCCATAAACAGATCTTTAAAACAGGGCTTTTCAACCTTTTCACCCATTGTACCAGTTTTAGGATATGACAACATCTGAGTATCACCTGTCGCCTAGCAAGGTGTCAAAAACTTGATGACCCGCCCAAAAGGAAAAAAGTGATAAAATACAGTAGTCCTCGACTTACAACAGTTCGCTTAGTGACTGTTTGAAGTTACAATGGCACTGAAATAAGTGCCCCCTAAGTCACAGCCAAGCAAGAAACCGGCCTACCCACCTCCTGTCCGAGGTTTTCATTGTTATGAGCATTTCTGTTGAGGATTGGCAGCAGGGATGGGGTGGGGGGGGTGTTTGGTTTTTATTCCCCCCATCTGCTGGGTGGTTGCAGCAGGTTTTGGTCACTTCACATGACCCTGGGACTCTGTAATCGTCATAAATATTCAGTTGCCAAGCATCTGAATATAAATCACAAGACCCTGGGATGCTGCAACATTCCAGCTGATCGGCGCTTCTGGGCTCAGCAGAAGCACCAGGATCAGCGCCAAGCTCCAGCTGGAGCCTGGCGTTGATCCTGGTGCTTCCACTGAGCCCTGACAGCCCCGAAGAAGCGCTGATCCTGGCGCTTCCGCTGAGCCCTGACAGCCCTGCAGCTCCAGCCATCTCTCGCTCAGGCTTGTGCAGTGCTGCCACCGGTTCAGCTCGTTCCCCTCCCCCACTACCACTTTTCTAGGATGGGTGCGTACCACCTGCCAGGTGCCAATGTACCGCAGGTGGTACCCGTACCACTGGTTGAAAAGCCCTGCTTTAAACCCTCATTATTCCATCCTAATCATCAAAAGTCCATTATGAATGATCAGAAATATCAACATAGCTATTACAAACTAAATCTAATAGTTTATTAGTCATGTGACCATGTAAAAAAATACAGGAGCTAATTCTGAGGTAATATAGATAAAAGAAAATACAATAATAAAATACAGATGTGGTAAATACAAAGAATCAACATTCAGATAAATACATCACTTTTGCAGGATATTCCAATCTTAGCTCAACTGCCTTAACCATAAATGTAGCTGTTTTGCTCACAATGCATAGATTACAGCCCAGGAGGAAATAGGACAATCTGCAATTTAGATCCCAGAGGGCAGTTCTTCCTTTCTTTCTAAGCCTAAGAGGGGACATATAGTTGACAGTCGAACAAAACATAAGTATGGCTGGAGCTCAGCATATACACATCATCTCATGAATATGGCAAGTAGTGGAATCGCTCATATTTGGCCATGAAATCCAATTACTTAAATCTTGCTGTAGGATAAGCCCTTCTTGAGAATTGTGTCAAACTCATTGACAATTGTAAATTAAATCTAATACACTCACTTAAAATCTTTTCTATTTATATCTCATTTTCTATTTTTAAAGAAAGCCCCCAAACATCGTCATTCAAACTTATTCAGTAAAAATCCAATAAAAATTAATCTCTTATAGACAAGCAAAACCTTTAAAACATTATCATCCAGTGCAAGTCAGCAAAATCGATTAAAAATTACCAAAGATAACAATCATCTATCTTAACATTGATCAAATAAGCCAACATTATATTCTTTCCCCTTTATCCAAACAATTTTAATCCCTTCAGATATTGTCTTAATATCCATATTCTTTTTATATTTTCCGTCTCTTCTCACAAAATTGTTAACAAGCTCCCTTTGTAAACCCGGTATAAAAAGGTGCCTAAAAAGCACAAATCTGAATGTTAGTACTAAAGGAGAAAAAGGATCAGACAATACATATGAGGCATGTGAGATTAAACAAAGAGAGAAATATGGATATCTGCTTGTATACACTCTGTTGTTTCAGAGTATCCCAAATCCAGATAAGACCACAAAAGAAATAATTTTTTTTAAGTCATTCATCTGTAGACATAATTTTCATACTTAAAAAATTATTCCAATCTGCTGAATAGGCTTACATAAAATATCACATTGTTAAGCCCTAATTGAAAAATCCACAGAAACAAGAAGAGACAAATGATTTCATAAACTACTTTGCTCAATTTCTTACTATAAATACATCATTGTTCTAATTTATTTTTTTAATTTTCTTTTCAGAATAAGAACCAAAGCACATTCAGACAATACGTCAATTCATTCAACTATTTTATTTGTAAATTTATTTAGCTACCTGAAACTAAATAAAGATTCTAGTTGGCTTACAAAACTGTTAAAAAATATACAAATCAAAAATTAAATCAGGATTGTAACACAAAACTAAAAAACTATGAACTTAAGTGGTGTCATGCTAGGTTAATCCCCAAAGGGCATCTGAAACAGCTCTGTTTCCATTGGCTTCCAGAAAGTTATCACACTTCAGGAAACAAGTTGTTGCAAAGAGGGGAACTGTTATAGAAAACATTTGTTGTTGGGCCCCTCACACTATAACTTTTGGTTAGTGGATACTCTCACAGACTCTCCCTAGTTGTCCAAGTAGGGATGTCAAACTGCCAGCCCGCAGGCCGGATGTGTCATGCCGAAACCGCACCCACCCCATTGGTGGCAGTGGGGAAAAAGTCACGAGATGTTGCGCGACGTCACGAGTTTGACATGCCTGAGATGGACAGAAATTACTGAAGAAAGAATACAGTAAAATATTTAGGCAGTGAGCCAAATCTGTGAGTCAAAGAACACCCCTCCACACACACAAGATTACAAGCCTTTGGTGCACAACACCATCAAGAGTCAAAGGTAGTAATGTCCTGATGACTAAGTTGATTTTGCCACTTGTAGACTTTCTACATCCCAAATTTCACATTAGTATTGACCAGAAAGATTAGCAAAGTAAGATACTGTAGAATGTTCTACAGAACAGGACAAGAGCCAAATGGGTAAAACTGGAAGAAGTTAGATGTTACCTAAAGAGAAACATCCTAAGAATAAGATTCATATGATATAAGAGCAGACAAGATATAATTATCTTTCATGAAAACAGTTAAGCAAAGACTAAAAAGTGAGTGGCCATCTGCTACTTTCCTGACATTTTATATCACAGATGCAAATACTAATGGTGTATTAAATGATCTCCAAGTTCCTCCTCTCTATGTGATTTTTAGAACAGAAATACTTTGATGATTTGGGGGGGAGGGGTTATACACCAAAGTATACTTGATGTCATGTTATTAAAGCAGACTACTGCATTGATCTATAGTTTCTTACATAAAAAACAATGTAACCATTTTTGTTTCATAGTGTTCCAAATTAATTATGGGACGTATGTTAAAATGTACCTAGTCAGTTTGATATATTTTATTGTATTTGGCTGATCATCTTCAATTCTGTGCATTCACTCTTGTATATAAACAGAGCCTCAAGATTTGCATAGCCTAAAAACACTAACCGCTGTGTGAAAACGTGATCTGCATTTTTAACTAAGCGATATGTATATTGTGGTACACTCTCCCTACCCATTATTGAGATTATATGCAATTAGAATATAACAGTGTTTAAATTTCCAATCAAAAATAAAATCTTATGTTTGCAATTTTATGAAGGTACACTGTTTATATTAATAAATCAATAATCAGCAGGGATACAAATTTAATCTCATATTTAAGATCATATTTTGTGTGTGGAAATTCCCTATAGAACAAGGGCAGTACAGGCAATAGGTACTTTAGTATGGAAGTTAAGATGGCTGTGGAAGAATTCTAGAACTAAATGGCTGAGTTTATATACTGGTAGCATTCTGTATCATAATGTATATAAACTATGCTT
>NW_015388306.1:99990-135655 GCF_001527695.2 Protobothrops mucrosquamatus
AATAATCAGCAGGGATACAAATTTAATCTCATATTTAAGATCATATTTTGTGTGTGGAAATTCCCTATAGAACAAGGGCAGTACAGGCAATAGGTACTTTAGTATGGAAGTTAAGATGGCTGTGGAAGAATTCTAGAACTAAATGGCTGAGTTTATATACTGGTAGCATTCTGTATCATAATGTATATAAACTATGCTTTGTTGCGCATGAAAGGTTGGCCTGCTTCAAACATAGCACTAAGGCAGAAATTATGGCATACAAAGAAAACATGTCATGAACTTAACCTGCCTCCCTAAAACTAGGGCTTAGTATAATGTGTTAGTTCATTCATGATCAGAGTTGCTTCATTTAATTTATTTGTTTTGTATGTGGGGATAGAGTCTGCAGGCCTAGTGCAATTACTATATCCAATTATCCTGTAACTCCAAGCAAATTTTTAATTATGTAAGTTCATTGATGAATTTTATATCCAGAATGTCATGGTTTTTTTAAAAGTTATCTTTCAGGTAGCTGGTGTCAATTTACTTATGTTCACTTTAACCACCAGGCATTCTTGAATGTGGAAAGGAAGTTTAATTTAATTATAGCTAGCAAGTTTGTTTTAGAACTAGTCATTTTGCTCTGTCCCTGAAAAAGATAGCTTAGGTTATTTTAGTTTCCTCAATCAATTTATGAATAAAAGTAGTCATCAATCTACAACCACAATTGAGCCCAAATTTCTGTTGTGAAGCAAGGCCATTTTACAACTTTTTTTGCCACAGTAGTTAAGCAAACCACTTCAGATGTTAAGTGAATTATGTGGCTTAACAAACCTGGTTTCCCTCATTGACTTTGTTTGTTAGAAGCTGGTTGGGAAGGTTACAAATGGTGAGGCACATGACCCCAGGACAGCGCAGCGATCATAAATGCATCCCAGTTGCCAAGCGCCTGAGTTTTGATCACGTGACAGTGGGGAGGCTGCAATATCATAAATATGGAAAATGGTCATAAGTCACTTTTTCAGTGCCGTTATAACTTCAAACGGTCACTAAACAAATGGTTGTAAGTCAAAGGACTACCTTATGCCTTAGTAATGTATTCTTGTACAAGACTACATAAAGTACATGTCTGACTCTAGGGGGCAATGCTCATTTCTGTTTCTTAGCCAAGAGAGCCAGCATAGTCCAAAGACATTTCAGTGATTATGTGGCCAACATGACTATACGCCAAAACGCATGGAGTGCTGTTACCTTCCCACTGAAGTGGTACCTCTTTATCTACTCACATTTGCATGCTTTCAAACTGATAGGTGGGCAGAAGTTGGGGCGAGTAATGGAAGCTTACCCTGTAGTGCAGCCCTTGGGTCTCAAACTCAGGCTGTCACCTGGAAAGTCTTTAACCACTGAGCCACTACAATCCATCATAAGACTGCTTAACCAAGATGCTATTTTTGTTAGTGTAGATTTTGGTACCTGAAAAGTCTAATAAAGTTCTATTGAAATTACTAGTTCTGCTTAAAATAAGAAAGATTCAGATCTATAGGACTAGGGACCAACGTATTATTTTATGTAAAATATCTGTTGCTGTTTTTTCCAGAAACAATATGACAAGTTTGATCAGCTGCAAAAATTAATCTATCAGATAATCTCAAGAGCAAACACGTATGCTAAAAAGAAATTAGACATAATTAGAAGAAACAATTAATTTTACTTCATCAAGTTATCAGGAGTTTAGGATACCCTTATGTATTTGACAGTTTCCGTTTCTGGCTCACATAAATTACAGGTAATCCTCGACTTACGATCACAATTGAGCCCAACCTTTCTACTGCTAACCAAGACATTTAAATAAATTTTGCCCATTTTACAACTTTTCTTGCCACAGTTGTTAAGTGAATCAGTGCAGTTGTTAAGTTATAACCTGGTTGTTAAATGAATCTGGCTTCCCCATTGACTTTGCTTGTCAGAAAGTCACAAAAGGTGATCACATGATCTTGGGACACTGCAACCGTCATAAATATGAACCAGTTGCCAAGCATCTGAATTTTGTCTCTGTGACCACAGGGATACTGCAATGGTGGTAAGTGTGAAAATGATCATAAGTCACTTTTCTAAGAGCCATTGTAACTTTGAACGATCACTAAACAAACTGTTGTAAGTCGAGGACTACCTGTATATCATTAGGAAAGGATTACTGATGAAAGTGTCTGGGTTTTGTTTTTGCCCAAATATCTATTATCCATGATCAAATTCCTAACATGACTGGCGAGTCAGTGGGAATAAGAAGCTACATTCATGATGTTCTGGAGGGCCACAGAAGGAAGAGTTGTTTTGCAAAAGAGAGAGACAGAGACAGACAGACAGACAGACAGACAGACAGACAGACAGACAGACAGACAGACAGACAGACAGACAGACAGACAGAGAAGATAGAATCCCGAATCAGTTTTTCTGCTGCCAAATTTCAATGCCATGATTTTGAGATGTTGGGGTGCAGGCCTGCAAACCACCCATCCCTGCAATAGCTAACCATCAAGCTTTTCATAGTGAATGAGATGGTCTCAAAAGACTGAGAAATATTCAAAACAGCCTTTATACTGACAGTTTTTAATATGAATTGCTTTTATTCTGAACACCTGGCTTGTGTCCCACTGCAGTGAACAACAAAAAAACAACAAATCTACTCCATTATTGTCTAACAACTCCTCAAATTGATGAAGATAGGAATTATACTACCACTTATTTTCCAAAATAAAGGGCTCTTGTTATGAGGTAACCAATAAATAAAGAGTAAAAAATGAACAAGCACAGCCAGCTCCTCTATTAGCCAGACTCTTTCACAGTCTGCATCAAGTCTTTGATATTTAAAACTACAAGCAAAGAAACCATCCAACTCTTGGAGTATTATGTGTTAAGTGTTTAATTCATGAATTATTTTAGCTTTATTCCAAAAGAAAACAAACAATGCCGATCAGCAAGATTTACTGTCCTGCAAGCTTAGACAGTTTTATAATAAAATAAAATGCCACTTTAACTATTATGTTTCCAAGATGGAACAATCAGCAGTGCATCATACCTGGCTGTGTTGCAGGTACCTTCTGCTTATCTTGCACAAGCTGCAGTATGTCTGATACCACAATGCGGTGTTCTGTATCATCTTTTTCTTCATTAGGTTGGCTGTCGGCTGAAAAACAGTTGCAATTTCCAGCTTCCTTACAGAGAATAAGCCTCCAATAATTAGACATGAAAATGTGTCTAACCTCAAGTTCCTGCAGTTAGAAAAACAAAGCAAAATAAGCTGTTTTAATCTACAATGACATCCCATTGAGGCATGTGATTCTACATTTTATAACAGAGGCCACTTTAATGGTTTCATCAAGAACAGGCAAAAAACCTATATTTTGTAGTAGTTGCACCATGTGGTATGCAACCTAAGAAACATCTCAAGGTACATCTGTCCAGCTGAATTCCAGAGAACAATCATGGAAGGAAGATTCATACATGCTCTAATGAATTTTACTGCCAAAATGTAGGGGTAACTGAGATTGGAACTCTCTAATCCTCCATTATTAATAAGTTTTTAAGGCAGGACCGCATTGAAAATTGTGTATCCTTTTTTTCCAGAATATTTGCAAGCCTGTAACAGGATGTCCCTATTGGCTAGTTACTGATATTCCTTCTCCTTTCTCAGGCATGATACAATCTCTTCAGCTACTCTATGTGACATATGCTGTAGGGGGTACTTTGGGTGCATTCTCAGTGACATGTTGTTCCTCACTTTGGGGGTGAGGTCAGTTTCCAACCTTTCATCTTTTATGAGGCTGGTAAAAACAAACCATTTCTACAGGAATCCACCAAACAACTGAGGCTGTTCCAAAGTAGACCAGTTTTCATAGATGTTTTAATTTATGTCTATTGTAAATTATATAAGAAGGCAGCATACAAATAGTTGTAATAAATAAAATAATAAATAATATCTTTACCAAATAGATATTACCAAATTTATTTACCAAATTTTCAGGCAGAAGAGCAACAGCTGGACATTTTTCATTCTGTAGTGAAACACATACTTTGTTAACTGCAGAATTCCTTTTCTGGAAACCATTCTTAGCATATTGTGTCAATTATGAAGCACCAGATGAAATCCCCTTGATAAATTGGCAGGAGATATACAAATATCCATAATCTTGAGAATTCCCCAGAAGGTGGGAACCCTGTCCTTTAACAGGAGTTATTGACCTATAATTTCCAGCATTACATACTGAGGCTGTGATCTTCTGTTCCAGAATAATGGGGCTACAAATTCCCAATCCTACTCTGTGTACTTTTCTAAGTGAAAGACCCCTGTTAAAAGATGTAGAATTTCTTTAATTCACAGATTTTTTGCATTTCTCTCCCTGTTTCTTTAACTTTAATGTGAAGACAAGGAACTAATACAATGGTATTTAAAAAAGAAGAGAAAATTACATTGTCAGCATTCTTAAACCAGACTGCTCCCAAACCCAGGAGAACTATAATAAAAAACACTCCCAAAGTGCTGCTAAGAATGACATAAGCAGACCACATAAACTCTTGGCAGAGATGAACTATGACCAAGATGAAGGACAATTTGAATGTGTTAACTCTAATTTCATCCATTTTCTTTTTATAAAACTAAATGTCACATCCTGTCTTTATNTCATAAAGAAGCATTTCCCCAAAAACATTTGGCCAATCACTTGGATCTACTGTTAATTTTTATTTACCTGGTTGATAGATAAAAATACTGTTGGAAATTGCATCATCTAATGAGCTTTTGGACTATAGGGCAAATGACAAGATATAGATAAGGGGAAGGGTTTTTATATAATGTCTCCCTGTCTGTCTCTCATTTTACTTTTTATAAAAACAAATCAATGGGTAACTTCCTTTCTCTAAAATGTATTTTTAACATAGGTTTTCCTATCCTATGCATTTCTGAATACGTCTATTATTTACTTCAAGGATAAGAAAATGTTCACTGATGGCTGGCTTTAAAAGGTGGCCCTCTGCATTTAACAGAACTATATTAAGAACATTTTTCTTTTTGAATGGGACCTTAAATTACTCAATATTTTCTGAGCACTCCACTTGTGCTCAGAAACATAGCACCTAACAAGGGCTCCTCCTGAATTCAGTTATCTGCCAAATAAATATATTCTGATCTGTACTGAGCAAATCAAGTAGTTATTGAATGTCTTGCTCTAGGTCAGGGGTCCCCAACCCCAGTCCGTGGACCGGCACCAGGCTGCAGCATGCCAGAAACTGGGCTGCGCAAACAAGCAAAGCCCCATCCGTGGGATGCAGGCAGTACATGAAACCACGCCCCCTCCAGTCCGCAGAAAACTGCTCTCCACGGAACCGGTCCCTGGTGCTCTAGGTGACTTAAGAACTTAAAAGTATTGTTTTTAATTATAAATATTCTACTTGTTATATCTGTGTGCATGTATATTATAAACTGGTTTAAGGGTTCTGAATCTGAAGAATCACAAGTAGCATAAAGCAAATACTACTATTACAAAAAACATTTTCTCTCTTTAAATGTATTGCAACTACATGCTTGTGCAAGGTCCAAAGAATCCTTTCGCTATGCAACAAAGAAAAGTACAGGGCAATTCTCTGGCATTTCTCTGCTCCTCTTGATAAACATTCACCTTTTTAAAAAGCACTTGCAGAAGAATTTAAATTTTTCAGTGCAACAATTCACCTAAATAGATGAACAGCTGAACGCAAAGCTTAATTAAGAATATCAAGACTTTACATATTTTTCAAGCAGATGGGAAAAGAACAATGAACACAACTGTCAAGTGCTGTCATTTCATTCCTTTGCCATTTGTCTTTAAAATATTTCTATGAATAATCAAATTGAGAGTCTAAATATAGCGATAGATCTTGATTTAAGACCATTTGTTTAGTGATCGCTCAAAGTTACAATGGCACTGAAAAATGTAACTTACCACCAATCCTTAACTTATGACTATTGCATCATCACTGCAATCATGTGATAATGATTTCAGGTGCTTGGCAACGGTTGCACATTTATGAGAGTAACAGTGTCCCTCAGTCACATGATTACTATTTGCAACCTTCACAGCTGGTTTCCAACAAGCAAAGTCAATGGGGAAACCACTGTCTTATTTAATAACTGCATCTTAACAGTGAATTTTCTGGTCCTTATTATGGGCATAAGATAAGACCTCTTTCACACTTGAAATTTAGCATATGAGATGCTTTCTATAAACTCAACATTTGGGATCCACTCCAGTAAGTCAAATTACAAATGTATTTAATGGAAGAATTTAATGCAATTATTTAAATGAACTTTTTTTCTAAATAAGTAGGCATGGGATTTCAGACTCATTTGCACATTTATCTGGCAATGAATTCCATTAAACATACTGGATTAATTCCAATTAAAATAGTAATAAACAAAAGACAGCTCATTGTTAAAAATTACAGTGTTTCTAATATTTTTCCCTTTATTTTATTGACAGAAAATCTCATTCCTAGGTCAATTTGGCACTTATATGAATGACAAGCTACAGCAATATACTTTTTGGTTATTTTTGCCAATACTTATTGCCAAGAATGTAAAGATACATGTTCAAGACATGATATCATTTTTATTGGAAAATCCTATGCTGAGCACAAAACCAAACAGCAATGCAGCTAAAAGACTATGGTAATCCTATCAGAATAATCTATTTTTAAAGAGTATAAAGAAAATAAATTTCCAACCCTATTGGTGGACTGAATTTTTGAAGATTAATTCTTCTACAGGTAGTCTTCTCTTAAAGACCACAATTGGATCATAAGTTGTCACAGCCATTGTGAGTCACCACATGACCTGACCCAATTTTAAAATGGATCATTATGTTTGTTAATCAATGGATAAAATGGATCATTATGTTTGTTAATCAAACATGATTGTTAAGCAAATCCAGCATATCCAATGAGCATTTTTTACTGTTTTATTCTGGAAAACAGCAAAAAATGTTGCAAATCATAGACACATGACCATGACATGCTGCAACAAATCATAAAGATGATCTGTAGCATTTGAAATAGGATAACCCGGGGAGGGGGGAATGTGTGGAAATGCAGCAGTTGTAACTTTGAGGACAAGCAGTAACTTTGAGTCTGTCATAAACTAATTGTTAAGCTAACTGAATAGACAGCTCTAGAACATAACACACAGAACAAAATTTCTCCATTGCAGATGACTCTCTCTCTGTACCTTGAGATACTACTCCTTATGCCTACATAAATATGAAAATAGTTTTCATCTGATCTGATACCTTGATTAAATTATATAATAGGCTTACTGTAAGCAATGTTGGAGTCACTTGTTCCACTGCAACTTTCCAATTATTGTTTGTGAAGGCAACTGTGAGCGCATCCCAGTGTTGTCTATAACAATGAACAAAAGAAAATCAATTTCAAATGTTTGAGGACTGAAGTGATGTTGAAACCACAAATGATCTCTCTCTCTCTCTCTCTCTCCAATCTGTGCTTTATTCATCTAGTGATTAATCGGAAGATAGCATGGTGTTCCAGCTTCATTTCTATGGATCACGTGGAAAAACACACAACAAACTTTGAGGATTCTGCCAAGTGAATTTTAGCAATTGTGTTAAGTAAAGAATTTCAGCAAGTACACCTTGTTTCACTTTTGCATCAAGTCTGCAGTGGGGAGGCACAGCTGTATTGTACTTTCATCTGACCTAAAATGCTAATTTAATATTTAACCACAGGAGTCTTTGGACTACTAATATTCCTATTCCTGGGAACAGGATCAATCAGAGGGCAATAATTAACTATAATCGGGAATGAAATCTCATTTCTTTTGAGTTTTGGGGAGTCATCATTTGTATGAACTGTTCCAAACACGTGAATTCTATGTAATATATAATCCAGATGAAAAGCCAGCCTCCTACAATATTTAGCATACTTTCATAAACAGGAGACTACCGCACCGCATTCCAGTTTAGAGCCACCTTTTCGTAATTCGCGATATGAGTCTTCAGCAGAACTGTCACCCCCAAATCTACAGAGCTTTCATCACCCACCCAGCCCACCCCAAAGACCAAATCTAGAGCTCCCTTCAACTGAATTAGCCACACAGCTGCATCAAACGGTCCACACACCATGTTTACGATTCCCACCCCATACGTGCGCCTGGCCTTGGAACAGGGCGGCCTCCGCGAATATTTTCTCACCCTGATACGGAACGGATTTGCAAGGCAAGCCAGAATCCCGTTTCGAGCCAAGGAGGTCAGACTCAAAAGCCAAAGAAACTTCCGCGCATCTCCTTCCTTAAACGCTTCCCTTCTACACCAAGACGGCGAAAGAAGCCGCTAAGGGGCGGGAGAAAAGCGGGATTTCAATTTTGCCCTTGGTAACGCGCGTTGCACTTCCCAGCACGCAGCAGCGATAAGAGGAGCCGCCCAACCAAAGAAACACGTTCACACGTTCACACACACACACATATCCCGCGCACCTGTCGGGCTGACTCCTTGACTTCACCCGCCCCGGAGGAGGCGGCGGCGGCGGCGGGTTGTTGGCGTCGCTGCTTCTCAGGACCACAATGGAGCCACAAGGTACTCCAGGAACGGTCGCCTCCCTGCGGCCAGTTCCTTTAGTCCGCGGCTGCTCCCCTCCAGGGGAACCGGCGCCTCGTAAGGTGGGGAGGGAGGGAGGGGGGGAGGGAGAAAGGGAGGGGGCGGGGAACAGCGTTTCGCAGCCCGGCGCGCGCCCCTCCGCCTGCGCTCAGCGCCGCCCACTCCCCTCAGCCGCTGCTCGGCCCGGACTGAAGAAGAGGCGGAGGGGAGAAAGGCGGGATGCTGTAGCTCAACACCGTTGTCTCTGCCAGGCCCGGGTGTCTGAGGGGCGGGGGGGGGGGGTGTCGGGCGATGAAACTTGCCTTTCGGACCAGTAGCGTGGCTGGTTCTCTATTGCGAGTGTTTCTCTCGCGGCTTGGGGCTCAGCCGCTGGTCCTTTTTCTGGATGGCGGTTAAGAGGATTGCGTTGTATAAGCCTGCCCAGGACTGAACTGAATGAGTTGAGTGGGACGCCCCCACCTTCGAAGCCGACGCAGCTATATGTTCGCGCATCCCCCCCCCCACGTCCTTACGTTGCCTAAGTGGCCAGATTTCTCCATTTGCAGGCTCGCCTTTGTTTGTTGAAAATCGCTGTTAACGGCCGGGGGGGTGGGCGGGGGAAGTTACTCAAGATCTGCCCTACAAATAGAGTTGCCAGGTGTCCACCATTTGAGCGGACAGTCCGCTTTTTTCACATTATGTTCACTATTTTTTTTTCACAAAATAGTGGACATTTTTTTTATTCAAATTAATATTTTACATATTATTATAACACATTTGATGTTTTGAATTTTAAGTAAAGTTTTGAAGTGATTATTTTAATACGTGTTAAAATGTTTGTAAGAAAATATATAATTTAATTGTAATTTTTTTTTTTACTTTTTTTTACTACTTAACCCCCCCCCCACTTGTCCGCTATTTTTTGGAAGCAGACCTGGCAACCCTACCTACAAAATTTAAGCTCTTCTGCCAGACCTGATCCATCAACGTTCCAGATTGAGGACCAGAACTGAAATACAGATGAGAAAATAAGGCTGCCGTGCTATTATTCCCCACGGGTCTCTTTGAACGTTGTGGTTACTAAGACCTAATTGCTAAATGATTAGATGCGTATGACTGACCTGGTTAGTAGGTCATATCATTTTAAGATTGCACAGGGAAAAAAAATTATCAGTGATCTATTTTTATCGATACGAGTTTGTTTTATTGAATGAAAATAGATCTGTAAGGGCCCTAAAGTTGAGCTATAAAAAGTGCAGCAGAGGAAACGTTCTACTTAACCGCTCGCTGTTGACTTCATGGAAGTGTCCATGAGGTTTGATGGGTAGAAATATTGACATAGCTAGCTGCTGTCTTCTTCCAGGATGTTTCTTTAGAGTGCCAAGTCTAGACTATCACCTGGTGGACTCCCATCTGCTTATTGGTCATGCAGATTGCATAGATTTCAAACTCAAATGCTAGCCAGGTCTACACTACAGCATGACTGAATCAGACCAAGGCTCTATGTAGTTTAGATGTAAGCCACCAAGGGCTAGCTGGATGTTTTAGATTGTAACTTTGATAGCCCTTAACCAGTATAGCCAATACTTTGGAACTGTAGAAGCTGTATTCTGAAACAGCGGATGTTGGATTGCTTTCTTTCTTTCATAACGTGTTTGAGTATAGCACACTCTCCATTGCATATTAGATATTATACAGTGGAGCATCTTCCATGGGACTTGATTTAGTTCAGTAAATTGACTGGAATCACATTAAGCTTGTGTGTGAGCAAAATATTGACCTGTTAATGTGTGATTAGAGATATCTATTGAGGCCTGCCAGGCTCCCTGCCTCACTTTTGCATTGGTAAAATATATAGAATTTATAAATCTCTGGATGTATCTATGCAGTTAATATAAGCAGAAAGGTGGCAAAATAGCCCTATTCGGGTAGTTCTTGATTTACAACAACGGAGCCCAAAATTTCTGTTGCTGAGCAAGGCAGTTGTTAAGTGAGTTTTGCCCCATTTTGTGACTTTTTTTTACCACAGTTAAGTGAATCACTGCAGTTGTTAAGTGAATCATGCAGTTGCTTGTCTAGAGCTGGCTGGGAAGATTACAAATGGTGATCACATGATCCTGGGACAATGCAACTATTATAAATACCATTTGCCAAACACCCACATTTTGATCACATGACCACCAAGATGATGGGACAACAGGTAGCATTTTGTTATCTAATACAGGTAGTCCTCAACTTACAACAGTTCATTTAGTGACTGTTCAAAATTACAACAGCACAGAAAAAAGTGATTTATGACCGTTTCTCAAAGGTATGACCTTTGCAGCATCCCCATGGTCATGTGATCAAAATTCAGATGCTTGGCAACTGGTTCCTATTTATGACCGTTTCTGTGTTCCAACGTTATGTGATCTCCTTTTGCAACCTTCTGACAAGCAAAGTCAATGGGGAAACCAGATTCACTTAACAACTGGGCTACTAACTTATCAATTACAGTGATTCACTTAACAACTGAGACAAGAAAGGTCATAAATGGGGCAAAATTCATTTAACAGAAGTCTCACTTAACAACAGAAATTTTGGGCTCAACTGTGGTCATAAGTCGAGGACTACCTGAAATAGTTATGCCCTTAACAGTAGCAGTTTTATGAATGGCCAAAAATAATTGCTTCAAAAAAATTAAGTTGGCAATTTCAATTCTCTTATTCAATTTTTATTTTTCATCTTTTGTAGGTATGAAGGTTTTTTTTTTAAAGTGGAGCTTTTTTCCCTCCTGTGCAAATCAAGACACTGTAACTTTAGTTATTGCTAATTTTAAAAAGCAAAACTAGCAAAACAAGCATGTTCCTTAACTAGTCACTGAAAAAATCATGCTTGATCAGGTGTTTTTGCCTTCTGAAAGTACCTCTATTTTTTTCTGCACTAATAGTAAAAAAAGACAATAGTAAAATCTGATTAAGTATAAAAGTATTCAGCATAATATAATTAAATTACTATTACAATTAAAAAATTCCTATCTAAATTAAGAGCATCATGCCCGCAGAGATTGGTACACAATACACAGAAACAAATATGTAAATTTTATTTTATTGCAAGCAGATTTAAACATCTACTGCTTTATATAGAATCTACAGAAAGTCCCAAAATATGGATATAAAGAATTCATGTTATCTACAGAAATGAAAGTTTAAAAACAGCACAGAAAATAAACTTTACATCAATGCACATATATATTACATTTATATATATATTTATATATATCATCTTAATAATTGAGACTGCTTTGAACCGTTTAATGAAGTATTATAGATTAACAGAGATTTTAAAGGCTGAATTATCAGGCAAGTGAACTTATCACTGTACCATTTACAAATACATGTCAGTATTTAGTGCTGATGACTATAGATATTTTAATGATTAATTTTCTAATAACTATGTTCCGCTTTTCCCAAGAGCATCTTCAGCCAATTCTACTTTGCAATATAGGTTGAAAGATTACTGAAAACAGTTAGCACATCACAGAATTTCAGATATACTTAAAATTCTGTATAGTTTTGACAAAGGTAAAGCTATAGAAACTGATGTGTGCAATTATACAATGTACAATCATACACACAATTCTTTTATAATACTTTTGACAATATTCCATTAAAGCTTTTTGACATGATCTTATGGATATCACAATGTGTAATTTCCTTTGATTCTTGCATTATATGTGTAATAAACAAGTTGATGCAATCAGGAGATTAAATGGTTTTGTTTTTATGTCAAGTAGTTGTACAAAATAATAGACATAAATAACCAGAAAAATTGGTAGCACTGATTTGGGGAGGGAATCATACAAAATGAAGCATTCTCTCTTCTTAGATTTTCATCAGTTTTGATTAATTTTATTGATTATTTATTGCTACTCATTTGTAATATTTAATTATGGGGTATAATGCACAGTGAATAGAAATGAACCACAGCTATAAATAATATTTCTGTAATTTCCTTTGCTCCCTCTCAGATCAAAAAAGGTTTCCATTACCAAATGTGGTGCAAGCATAGAATTGAATCAATAACCAGTCTAGTTTTTCAGATCTTCAAGGTAAGAAGTAATGACTGCATATCTCATTTATTTTGTAGAATTCAATACTGGGTGTACCAGTGTACATATATTGAGATTTTGTGCATAAAGTTTGAGCAAGGGATTGGACTAGAAGACCTCAAAGGTCCCTTCCGGCTCTATTCTGACTGAGGTCTTTGCACTTGAATTCTACACATATGCCTGTTATAGAAAGGCAGTGAAGAAAAATTGAAGTTAATACTTATATATCTTTTCCTTTTGTCATTTTCCTAAAATATTTTTAAAAACTAAATGAAGCTATTAAATTCAAAACTGTTCCTAACTTAATATAATGAATGGAATCCCAGATTCGATCATTATAGGAGGCCTATTGAGTTTAATGTTAAAAACTGATTTAGTCTAAGATCAGCTCCTAGAAGGGGGGGGTCAAAAAAGTCACAAAAAAAGTCAAGAAAGTATCAGCGACGGCCAGATTAAAGCCCTGCCTCTTTTTATGTGGGTGATAAAAGGGGGCAGGGTTTTGATTGTTCAGTCTCGGGTACTATTTGTCCCTTTTTTGACATGCACATACACTCTCACACACATATACACTGGCAGATTTCCCTTGAACTCAGTGGTAAAAGATATTTTAATATTTTTTTTCTCCACAACTACCATTAAATGTTTCAGCCTGTAATTTTTTTTAAGGAAACGGCTGAGATACAACAATGTTGCCATAAGATCTTTCTTAAGAATGCAGGGCAGGAATGCAGCATTTTCAATAATCCCATAAGAGTCTTCCCATTTAAGGCTAATGGATGGAAATGAAAAAGTAACGGAGCAAATGATACAAAGTTTTATGGAACAATACAAAATAATGGTGGCAGCAATTCCTTGTAAGACTGTCTATTCAAAGCCAATATTTACAAGCAAAAGCAAATAAAATAAAAATCAGCAGCTTTGGATGAAACCTATGTCTAATATTAACATTCATCAAAGTTCCTACAATCTCAATTCCATTATAAGCTAAATTCTAGAGCTCCAAAAACTCATATATATATAAAAAAATTCCTCTAAAACATATACTTAAAAATAGAATTGATATATTAACAAATGTATGCATAAATCAGATATATAAAGAGCTTCAGTATTGAAAAATATTTCATTGCAGAGGCATTTTTTAGATTTCTAAAAAAATACATTAAAAATAATTTTGCTAATTATACCCAGAGATTTATCACTAGCACAGGTATAAAATCAATACCCACATCAAGTTGATTTTCTTTTAAATAAGAAATATTTATATATGTACATTTTACAACCAGTGTTTTACGTAGGGGACTTTTCTACCCAACCTTCAAGTATGCAGTGTCAAATAAATATAGAATATTAAGTGTGTTTTAAGTGTATTAGCAACACCAGAAATGGAAATTGCTTGCATCTTAAAATTATCGAAATGCTATGATATGGGGAACTGTATGGAATGAGAAAACATAAAAATGATAACATTCATTGGTGGTTGTTCCTCACATCATGATGCAAAAATGATGAGATATTATGTTGTGACATTACAACACAAGATCTATTTATTACAACACAACATTGTTATGTGTAGGTAGATAAGGGGTGACATTTGCGTTATGGTGTTTGTTTTCCTCACTTGCCCCATCTTGTCTGCTCCACCAGACTTGGACTCCTGTGAACAATCCAGATTCTTTTTTCTTCATAGTCTTTGGTATAATGCATATTTCACATATTGCCTTTGAAAATATCTGTTGTCCCTATCTCTGCTCAGGAAGTTAACAGGGAATTTGCACAAACAGCAATGTTAGTTTCAGTAATCTGTAAGCCTTTTTTATACTCTAAATAAAATACTGGAAGAAAAATTAAACCAAGCTGGTATATCTTTGCTATTATTAAAATCAATAGACAGCAAACTAGAGTCACAAGTGGTGGTTCTCACAAGCTGTCTGTTGAAAATGACGAGCCTGTGTATAAAAGCTTTTTTTTTCCCCTCGAAGTATGATTGACTCCCTATTTAAATAATGGGAAAACACCATGTGGTGATGCTAGCTAACACACAGAGTCAGTTAATACCATAAAATTTCTTGTTAGTGTTGATTCCCCTTCTACTTTTAAGATCAAATTAAAAGTAAAACAAGAAAATACTTGCTTTAATAATAATTTGTTAAATAATCAATTATTTGTTTTTCTTAATTAAAATAAGACCACAGACTAGCAGAACACTTCCTAATATACTACTTTAGAGTTACTAAGTGGTTTGTTTATTACTACAATCTCCTATGGCTGAATTTTAAAGGTTCAATAATTACTTTCAGTCTAATTGCTGTACTGGCAACATCACACATTTGATAGCCAGACTGACTTCTTAAGGATTATACTACATATACTTTAAAACATTGGTCTTTAAACCGCCCCCCCCAAAAGAATATTTTGAAATAACATATAGTCCTATACTGACAATACAAAGATATTAGAATCTGTTTTTGAGTGCTGATTTGCACAGCAGAAACACCCACAGAAAAAGCAAAGAAAGGACAGACTGTCAGAAGCAGCATTAGTGAATATACTTGCTGACTGAACATCCAAAAGTATTATTTATGACTGACCATTTTTCAAAATTCATATCCAGAGATAGTCACTAATCGAAGCAGGGCCCATCAAACAAATAAAAAGGGATGATGGAGGTAATACACACAGCTTTTGACTGACAAGAATGAAAATAGCATTAGAACTATTTCCACAGTACCAGACTGTGCACATAACCTATTGTTTCAATAGTTCAAAAACATAAAAAAGACCAATACTCCTGGTTTTGTAGCAGGCGCTCTTGATTCAGCTTGTCAGGATCTTACATGTGGCAGCAAAAGTCACGTTTTCTGGTTTGCAGGTGGGCTGGGGTGGGAGCTGCTGTAGTTCTTAAAGGCTTGAGTTGGTGATCTGTCACAGAGATGTTTCAAAACCTGCACTTTGGTGGTAGTACGGTGTGCTGGAATTGCAACGCTTGGAATAGTTGGAATAACCAAAGATAGATGGGAGCATCGAATAATCATAGTTTTGCCAGCGTGTGAACATTATTTTTTTAGAATGAGAACGAGAGCTTTTGGCTGAGGACTTCTTGCATTCATTACTTTGGTATCTTGATCTCTTCAAAGAGGCAAGGGGTGTGAATTCTGAAATAGGGTCCTGATCATGGCCTGATGTTTTCTGCCAAAAAATCAAAAGGAATGTATATATTTTTAATAATCACAACTGAAATTAAGTACTACTATCTAAAAGTGACAATATGGCCAAATGGCTACTCAATTAACCACTTTTTATACAGGATCTTACATGATCCTGCATAATCATGACATATTGAAATGACTGAAATTGCAGATAGTTTTCTTCAATTTCAACAGAGAAAAATTATGTGGATATTTTCATGTAAGAATTAACTTGTCGTTGTAGCCAAAACTACAAAGGCAAATTCCAACCTCCTGATTTTTGAGCCATGGCTAGAAAATTCAGGATATTGGAATCCGTACACTTGGAAAAAGCCATGGCTGGCAAACAGTGCTCTAAGTTCTACCTATTACAGTGATACCAGATATGGTTGCAATCCTGAAAGTCTGAGAACAGAAACTCATTTATTCAGGAGTCTGACCTGTCACAAAGCCTTAATTTGTGTTTTCCTGCAGCTTTGGGGTTCAAGGAGTGAAACTACAGTAACTGTATCTCCCTCAATTATTATCCTTTGTATAAAGCATCATGGTGGGTAGCGGGATCCAGTGGCTAAAATCAGAGTGATTTTTATCATCATACGACTAGCAGTTGCTCTAATTACAATCTGAAAAATAATCTTTGTTTTTAGCATTTCTTCCATCTGATTGTTCCCATCTCCTGTCTGAGCAATGTGATAATGCTTTATGAGCTACAGTGGATTGCCAGTGACATATTTATTTTATAGAAAACACAAATTAATCACTTAACTTAAAGTGCTCCCTCAAATGATAACCAATTCTATTGAATTAAGGGAAGAACATCTTACGTATACTCATTCTGTGGAATGATCTTCCCCCAAACTACCGTAATTTATCTGACATTTTGCGTGGATTTTCATCATCAGATAGGCTATTTAATGTTACAAATGTTTCTACTGTATATTCTATCTCAAAATATAAATTCTTTTTAAAAATAAAAAAATTGCACGCTTATTCTCTGATAATTTAGCTTTTCTACATATTTTATAACTGCTAAAAAACAAAAATGCTATATTTCTTTGTCATGCTGTGGGAAATGAAAGCTCTATTTTTTTCCAAATCTAAATTTCCAAATGCAGATATCAAACCAGATTAGACTACTTTCGAATGAAAAAGAATAAGGTCAGGTCATTTTAGAAACTCTGTTTTGGGCTACTAGAATAGCACAATAACTTCATTGTCACTTTGAATGTACACTAATCAGCATACATTAAAATGAAATTTCATTGCATTTAGCTCTCAAAGCACTTCAAGTTATCTCCATCCCTAATTTGCAGGGAAAAATTTAAGGTTGCACAAATATCTGAAGGAGTAATTCACAAAGCAGTTGGGAAAAGTTTTAGCAGCTGTTCCTAACTGTCTAAAGGCAAAGAACATGCACAATTGTTTTGCCTTAGTAGTGATCCCAAAGGTGGGATTATCTGTATGGGAGCAGTTAGTGACAGCTGTTAAAGAAGCTATACAAGTCGTCCAAGAAGATATGGCTGCTTTAAAGCATCAGGAAGAGCTACTTCATTCATGCTAATTTGCTTTGGGAAATTTTCTTCCGAATGTTTCACACAACCTTGGATATGTTTATCTTTCCAAGTGCTTCTTTGCACATTATAATCTATGCAATACAACATACGTGAAATTGTATTTCTGCTTCTTGTTCCTTGTTTATAACGTGTGAAAATATTTCTTAGAGAAATTGATTTATTCAGAACTGCATACTCCTGTGCACCTGTAAGGTCAATCCAAGTGCTTTGAAGTCTGTAGTTTTTGCTTATATACATGTTTGGAGATTTAAGATGAACATTGGTACTTTTGAGATTTGTTTCATCATGTTAGGTACAGCCAATGTTACAGAATGGCAGCATTCACTATATATGGAAGTTTTACACAAAATATATGGGACAAAGTTCTTTGACTCATCTTACACACAGTCGTTTGTATACCATATTTGATTAAACTGCAAGTGTTCATGCAACCGTATTAAAATCAGTGAAAAAATAAAACAAATTAGCTTGCTTTTAAATTCTATTTTTTTTTCAGAATACATGCACACACACACATGCTCCCACACACAACATTCTATTATTAAAAACTTACCTGTGTGGTGAACTAATCAAAAACAGACTATAATAATCAGAATAGAAGAATCAGACTTAAATTGGGAAAATATAGCAAAAACTCTGGAGGAAATGGTTTTCTCTTTGAAAATATCACAGCACACTAATAGAAATTACCTAATGATACCACGGTCAATGCTGTTACCTATCAGTGATCTAATTATGTCTCGGAAGCAGAAAGGGTTCCTTCAAGGAGAGGGTCATCGTTGTTCATCAAAGCATTTAGAGTTGATTTATGTTTCAAACTCCTCTGCAAGGACGAGGAAAAACACTGAAACTATACAATAGGTCCAATATGAACATCTTAAGAGGAACATATAAATAATGTTAGGATAACTTATGTATGCAAAAATCTTTAAATCCTGCTAATGAAAACCTGACAGGTTGAGGAAAAAACATCAAGAAATAACTGTTTTATCATAGTTAGAATTCAGTGGTTTTATATTCTTTCATAAAATGGTTTTATAATTTTTTTTATTTTCTAGTTTTAAGTTTGTAGTGGATATTAGTCATGAACTTCAGAAGATAGTAACTGATCAGTGTTCAAATATATAGTGATTCAGCATTAACCATCACCATTCCTGCTGAAATTAGGTCTGACTAAAAATTGTGATCCTGTGCGTTGGTTCCCTTTGCAATTTAGACTGTATTTCTGGAAAAACCTGTGATACTTTTAAATGGAAGGATAATACCTTACATGATCATGCAAAAGATAGAATGAAGACACCCATAGGCCACATGCAGAAAAGTAATTATAGATTTATATCTTGTCCAGAAGTCCAAATCTGACATTTATTTTCAGATTTAATGCTTGCTTTTTACTTTTATTTTAATCAAAAAGAAAATTTGAATTAAAGGAATAATATTTTGCTTATAGCAAAAGAATAATGTTTGAAGAAAATGTTAAGTAGAAATGAAGATACATTAATACCCATCTTGTAAAACCAGAATAATTATATACAGCAGGATAAATGAGATAAATGCATAATTGTCAGAAAAAGATACAAGTTAGAAGAAATTCTAATTAGCTTTATGTAATTGTCTAGAATTATCATAGGAAATAGGATTTGGCTAATAATTTACCAAAAGAAAAAGATTCCTCCAAAGCTTTTGCAGCTTCATTGATTTAATAGCCCAATGCAGTTTGTCATACACGCTTTATTAAGCCATGGAAACAAAACAGCAAGAAAAGAAAAGAAAAGAAAGAAAGAAAAAAGGGAAAAAAGGGACAATCTTCCTCTTTCAAGTTTAGATGTTAAGAATAAATGTTCTTGTTTACCACTCAGAAGTTGAACAACATAAAAACTGTAATGAACTTGGAAAAAAAGATCAGACTTATACTATCAAAATGGAAAATGAAAAGTGAAAGAATATCAATATGAAATACAGGCCAAACATAAAGTATAGAGATTCCTGATCCTACTTTACAAGATTAGATCAAAGCTTAGTTTATTGTTTAGAAAAAAATCACCAATTTCATCAAATTAGGAAAGATGACATGCTGGTAAGCAAAGGGAAATTAGAGTGAAAGAAACAATAGTTCTGGGCGTACTTTGAAAATGATTTAGCATCAGTATTTGGAACTTCGGGTGAACTTCAGCAAGGCACCTCTCTGCCATCCATTAAACGAATCCCAGTTTTTTTATGGTTTTTACACTAACCTGAAAAAAGTATTCCTGCTATAAGATTCACATTAATTCTAACAAGGTTTCTTAGCATCTTCTCCCATCACCGAAACACCTGGACGTTTGAAAAAACTGGATCCTTTAATAAATGGGAGATGCTAGCCTCATGCAAAAGCCAAAACATTTTGAATCATTTTCAAAGTCAGCATTCTTTGAATCCATAGATTTAGACAGACATGTTCATATAATGGCAATCATGGTTCACGGTTACAATGAACAATAGCATTCAGGAATCCCCATCACATCTATGCTTAGCAACTGTGGATACTATTTAAATTACTAAAAAAGAATAAACACAACATGGATATTGTATTATTTATATACAATGATAAAGAATACATGCATACAGTTACATATATTGTTCACTTGGAAATGCAAAGAAAAAATCTATAAAAATATTGTAATTGTTGTTTAATGTTCCATTAAAAAGATGGATTATGACTGATATGTTGTGGTTCTGAATGCACTTTCTAACATCTTCTCAATGATATGACCACGCATGCAGAAAGGCAGGAAAAAAATCACCTTTTGCTCCATTAGAAACTTAGACTGCTTGAAGTCTGAGAAAGCATAAAGATGGTAGACTGCTCAACAGAAAGGCACTGGTGTTTAGTCTGATTTCCCAAGAAGATTGATGGTAGTACCCGTGTACATCATTTTTAGTTTAAAGCAAGGTAGCAGTTATTTAGAAAAAGTAGTATGGAAGACAGGAGTGTATTGAGAGTGGGAAAAGAAGAAACACAAGGAATAAATCTGATTAAATCCCAAAGGCTTACAAAGAAACAATGACAATGTAATGCATATAGAAAGGTGCACATTCAAATCACGGAGAAGTCCCTCAAACTTGTACACCAGATATCTTTATGAATATAGTACAATATCCTCATTATTACTGTAATCCTATACATGACGACTCAGCTATACCACTGCATTCATTAGTTCTTTAGGCAAGTGTAACATGCTAAAAACAATTCTTGCTTCTTCTACTTACTGTATTACTACATATTTAATTCATTGTACTGGAGCTCAATTTCAGTTCTATAACAGTTACTATCATAGGCCATTCAGATTATTTAATGCAATGCAATTTATATAGCATAGTGTGATTTTATTTTTTTCACATAATGTCCTAAAAATAATCTCTAAGCAACAATTTGAAGATAACAAGGCCATTTATTTAAATTTATTCATATAGGTTTGCCATATATTTGAAATATCAACATAGATAAATTGTATTACATTTAAAAATAGATTATCCTACTGGATACATTGAGCTTAACTGAAAAACCAAGAGTCATAATATATTTTTGTATCACTTTGGCAAACATTGAATAATGTCAGATTCTTTTATCTGTCAGACTATTTAGAGAAATTACTGTCATTAAATTCATGGGAAAATATATAGATGATGATAAATCTGATGTCAGATTTTGAGATCAGAATGCCTAGTTTAGCCTTTCCATTCCTGTCTCCTCCCACTTATGACATTTCAGATTAACTGGAAACTTGGATGTTGAACATCATGCTTTGGAATTCACTGTGCTTTATTGTTTGGAGGATTTCTTCACAATATTGGGATTTAGGGTTTAGTGACCATGGTCTTGAGAACAGATGTTTTCCCAGCATCTATGGCTGGCATCTTCAAAAATAAAGTAATTGCTAAACAGACCATGGGCAACGGAACAAGGATTTTATAGCCAGGCATCCTGACTTCTGATTGACGTTTGGCCAAGCTGGTTTCTGACTGGTGAGAAAACCTGCTCAGTTGCCTGAGGTGTGCATAGTTATCCCACAAAATCCAACAGGGAATTTCAACAACATGTAGGAAAGGGAAGGCAGGAATAATGTGTGGACCTGTTTTGGAATGCATTGTTCTGAAGTCTTTATTGGAGGTTAGATAAAACATTAGAAGCAGTTAGTGTTTTTATTCCTAATTTGGCATACCACTTTATAGATATTTGAAGTTTAGAGCAGATTTGATTTTTAAAGGGTGATTTAAGAAATAATTAGATTATCAGGGTAACAGATTTTTGATTTTGGGTACAATGCCTTTGACTGCAGTGATACTTCTAGCTTTTGAAGTTATGATACACTGATGTCAAATCCATTCAACCCATCATACATTCAACTCTGTGGCTGTGGGCATGTCCATGGAGACAATCACAGCTGATTGAATTGGTTTACACAATTACAATAAGAAACCAAAATAGAAATAATTTTATAAATTTTATAGAACATGAATACATAAAGATATAGTCTCTAGCTTATTTGGCAGAAAATTGAATATAATATCAAAATATGTTACTATAGCCTTTTAAGTTGCATGACATTAAATATAATCTTTCTAATCTGTGCTGGAAGGATTTTAATTGATACCTATAATGGTAATGGCAATTTAATTATTTTAATATTTTCAGAAAAATGAAGATCATACGATAGTCTTTAATCATTAATAATAATGTAATTTTATTATACATTTTCCTTGGAAACAAATATATGCTATTTTTTTTTAGCTGCTAAAGTGTCTGCAGCAAAACTAAGATGCATTTTTCTTTGGAACAATAGTAGTTTAAAAAATAAAAAATAGTAGAAAACTCTTTGAAGAGTCTTTTAGTTAAAGTTTGTTTTGTTCACATTTGGTCTCCATGTAGCAAGACTATGGAATACAGTATAAATGTAATTCCTAGTAAATTATATCTATTTATACAAGTTTTTTGATTGAAATATTGGGGATGGATTTTTACAATTTTATATCTCTTCTTAAGATGATTTTTTTGTGATTTGTTTGTTGTTATTGTATTTTTTTTTCTTTTCCCAATCATATACATTATATTCCAATCATGTGTAAAATAAACTACTATGTAAAATATTACAATAGTTTTATTCTCAGTATTTTACTGATTCAATAAAAATTTAAGCAATAAAATCAGAGATATTTAGATAGATATTTTCTGTAAAAATAAGACAGCTATTTTTTTACCTGAATTCTTTCTGTTGCTGTGGGCCATATCTGTTGGCACAGAACCTTTTTCAGCACATCTGGAAGAAGACTAATAATTATAAGCATAATAATGCCCAGCCATGCAGGACCAGTAGATAGCATCTGCAGGAATATGTAGTACATCCTCTGGTAGTTGAGAAATGGCCTAATGGATGAAGAGTAAAATACTGTCAGGGGTGGAAGACGTGAATTAAAACAATAGTGATTTCAATTTGCATGTTTTATTATTATATTCCATCTCCACATTCCTAGACTAGTTAGCTCAAAATACTATGTTTTCACTAGATATTACTGTTCTGCATGGAGATAAATAACTAAAATGACTATTTTCTATTAACCTGTCTCTTTAATGGGCGTATTTACATTGGCAGTATAGTCTTCCCTAAGCTAGGAGAAAAATTATTTTGCAAGCAACTTCAGAGAGCCAGTTTGGTCTAGTGGTTAAGTTATAAGGGTAGAAATTAAGAGACTTTGAGTTCTAGAACTCAACAACAACTCCTTAGGCATGGTAGCTAACTAAATGATTTTTCGGCCAGTCATTCTCTCAATACAACTCACAGTGTTGTTGCCTTATTTATAAAAAAATAATAAAGGTGGGATTAAAAGAAACCTTTAAAAAACCTTATCTAGATTGGCTACAATCTAGATAAAGAAAATTAATGCAATACACACATAATTCATGTACATTCAATTCCCACACAAAATAATAACAAGCTATTTTTGTGTGTATACACTTCTTCCAAGTAAATAAATAGGGTTTTACTGAGACTCAAGCATAGATATTAGAAAGTCCTCTCCCAACTAGATTCTGGAGCTAGGGCTAACAACTAGGGCCCCATTAGAACCTAGAAAAATAACAAGAAAAGGGAGTAGAAGCAATTAGGAACTAACTTTGTGTGTGTGCAAAACCCACTTCTGCATCATCGAGTGCCAGGTGGGTGTGGCCCATTGCCTGGGTGTGGCCCATTAGCTGGGTGTGGCCAATTGGGTGGGCGTGGCTGCGGTGGTTGAATCTTTTTTTTTGTTTGCACATGGTGGCGGAGGCCTAAAGCAAAAAGTTTTTATAAAACCCAGCTGAAGGCCTAGGACTGGGGTGACAGCGCACATGCCCACAGAGAGGGCTCTGAATGCCGCCTCTGGCACCCGTGCCATAGGTTTGCCACCACTGGCCTAGATACACAATGTGACCCCTAGATGTCTGAACTTTTACATGCAACAGACAAAGGGATTTAAATATAATTCACAATGGTTTCTTACCAAATGATCCCTCCCCAGAGAAGAGAAAAGACAATGTAGAAAAGTAGTGATCCCCAGATCACAAAGTGGTTAATCCATGTCCAATAGTGAGTATCCAGTGCAAGCTGTATAGAAAGATACTAATATCAGTATTTCAGGGTCTAAAGGAAAGGAGACTATATAAATATTCAGTTGCTTTACGATGGCCTTAACCTGTGGAATCCTGGATTTTTGAGCAATTTGTTCTTAGCTATCTAAACCAAAGTGCTGAAAAGTACTCTTAAGCAATACAATATAGTTGTATATAAATTGCAGCAAATTGTATTAGCAGTTATCAGTCTATTTCACCCCCTACATTTTCTGTTCCCATACCATGTAATTTTTTTTCATTTTCGTATCAAATTTATTTTTTCATGAGCCAAAAATGCACTTCCTTACTCAGCTCTCTCTACATCATATTCCTCAGAAGCTGCAATTGTAAAATTATTTTTTGTTTACCACTGAGATGGCTATTGATAGTTTCTTCTAAAAGCTCCAAGCATTCAAATCTAATTGAAAGCCAAACACAGAACAGTTCATAGAAATTCTTTTTATAAAGAGCTGATAAGATGAGGCACTTTATGTAGTTAATTTCACCGGCTTTTTTTAAAATTTGCTTGACTTACAGCAGTAACAAGTCTCATTATGATCAACATTACTACCAATGATTTCTAAAAGTTCATCTTCTTAAAGGACTAAATAATCAAAGAGTTCTGACAAATACCACAGCTTTTATTACCTTTTGCATGCCACGAATATCTTTATAAACTTTATAAACTTTACTTTTTCTTAAATATCATCCATATCATTTGGACTATATTTTGATGTTTTAGAAGATTATACCTTTAATGTAACAGTGAATACCAGTACTGTGAACACCAGTGTTCCAAAGGTCCAGTTTCCAAACATCTATTCAGGAAGGAATAAATAAGTCCTAGGTTAGACATTCCAATAAAGAAAGGGGTTTGGGTTTTTTTAGAACAGTGCTGTTTATAGGTAGTCCTAGGCTTATGGCCACAATTGGGACCAGAATTGCCCAAACAAGGCAATCATGGGAGTAATGCCTGATTTTATAACATTTTTGCCATAGTTGTTAAACAGTCACTGCAGTTAAGTGAATCACACAGTTGTTAAGTGAATCCAGCTTCTCCCCTTGACTTCGTTAGAATTCGGTTGGGAAGGTCACAAATGATGTTCACAGGACCTCTGGACACTGCAATCCTCTTATATGATGCTGGTTGCTAAGCACCTGAATTTTGATCACATGAACCTGGGCATGCTACAAGACGTGTGAGGATTGATAATAAGTGCTGTTGAATAAATAAATGGTTGTAAAAGACCAATATGTTCACCTCTAATAGACCAATATGTTGATGGCACATGGGAATTAAACATTCTTTACAGAAAGCCTTGATTTAGTGTTTGAAACACATCCTGTATACTAAAACTGAATTCAACTTTCTAAGACTGAATCATAATGCTACAGCCAATATGCAGGTACTCCTCAACTTACAACCATTTGTTTAGTGACCGTTTGAAGTTACAACAGCACTGAAAAACATGACTTATGACCAGTTTTTACATTACTGTTGCAGTAATCTCATAGACATGTGATCAGTATTCAGGCACTTGAGAACTGGCATGAATTTATGACAGTTACAGTTTCCTGGGATCATGTGATAACTCTTTTAACCTTCCTAGCTTGATTCTGACAAACAAAGTCAATGGGGGAAGCCAGATTTGCTTAAGGACCGCATGAATTATTGACAACTGCAGTGATTCACTTAACAACCGTGGCAAAAAAGGCTGTAAAATGGGGCACAATTCACTTAACAACTGTCGTGCTTAGCAATAGAAATTTTGGGGCTCCATTGTTGTCATAAATCGAGGACTATGTGTAAAAGTCAGAAGCCTCAGCAAGTACTAAAATATAGAAATGAAAAAAAAAAAAGGATCTCCCGCCTGCTCAACATACAAACATAATCAGTGAATCTGGAATGCTGAGCAAGTGATGGAATTTGGGCCTGGGGTAGAAGATACGCAGCTATAAAACAGAATGGCTGGAATTGGAAGTTTCAGGTGTGATATAAATAAACATAGTGTTTCAATACTATATTATTTTAGACTTTCATTATATTTAAAATACATTTTATGATTCACACAATTCTGTGTCATGCATCTATTATGGGGAAGGAGGATTGGAAAGACTATCTATGAAAAAAAAGAGCAAATGTCATTTTAATTGGATAGTACATGAATTATGATGTAAAAAGATTTAAATCCTATGCATGCTTATCAAGGAATAAATCCAATAGAATAAAAAAACCTCTTACATCCTGCATAAGATTTCACTGTTAATATCAAATGTAAAACAAAAATCATCCTTATCATTGGTGGTCATTGGTATCACATTTATATCTTTTTTTCATGACTTACTCATCTACCTTCTAGTAAAAGTAATTTGAAAATAATCCATAATAACAATAAAACAACTTTAGCTACCAAATGACGAATCCAGAAATGTGTAAGTATAACTCCACTTGCAGAATAGTTAGAAAAATGTTACAATCTCTTCTCCCCCTTGTGGACAACTTCCCACTCTTGAGAGATGAAAACCCCTCAGAGGTATAGTGAAAGGATGTTGATATTTCTAATTTTCCCCTTGAACAAATAAGTTTAAAATGATGAATACATTTGGGATATTAGATTATTAGTGTATTCCAAAACTTTGTATCAAACAGTAATCAGAATTAGAGATCAACCAACAAAATAGGATTCAAGAGTGAAATTGACATCAAGGTTCTTTTTTCTGAATAAGCAAAATGAGATGAATCACATGACTCTCATTTCCAGTTGCATGTTAATGTTTAATATTTGTAACAAATATTAAAATATCTTTCTTGATTTTTACATATATTTCCATATTTATGGGAAATATTTAACATTATTAAAAATTGTCCATTTCATAATAATGACCAGGTTAAAATCTGGCATTAAAATGAAAGAGATATAGGTAATTCAGTATCAGTTGTTTATATAAATACTGAACATTTTAATAACAATTCAGGCTTTTAATGCCCTGCGCTGTCAATGGTTGCTGCTGAATGCTAGATCAGTCTGTAATAAAATCACTTGATCCATGACTTAATTGTTGAGGCAGGACAAGAAGCAACGGGTGGAAACTAATCAAGGAGAGAAGCAACCTAGAACTAAGGAGAACTTCCTGACAGTTAGAACAATTAACCAGTGGAACAACCTGCCTCCAGAAGTGGTGAATACTCCAACACTGGAAGTTTTTAAGAAGAAACTGGACAGCCATTTGTCCGAAATGGTATAGGGTTACCTGCCTGAGCAGGGGGTTGGACTTGATGACCTCCAAGGTCCCCTCCAACTTTATTATTATTATTATTATTAATAGAGTGGAAGAAAGGAAAAGGTAGCCTCAACTATCACTGGTTGGAGCCCTGCCCACTCTTGTCATGGAAACTCCAACAATTATCCTGAAATCAAGGAGTTATGAACAGGAACAAAATATCAACATTTCTGATTTTTGGACTTGGCTTGTGTGGAACAGCATAAAAAGGAAACAATGCATTTATACAACATAGTCCAACAAAATAGATATCCACGCAACTTTATTAAAAAGTCCCTGACTACCCAACCCAGTGCAGCACAATCAACACAAACCCTAAAAAGAATTACACTGCCATACATCAAGAATATCTCAGAAACTACCAACAGACTACTACAACCACATGGAATCAGTGTAGCACACAAGCCAACTAAAACCCTTCAAAACATCCTAAGCAGATCAAAAGATCCAACAACCTTAGAAGAAAAACAGGAATCATCTACATTATACATTATACAACATATAATGTAAGGACTGCAAAAACCACTATATAGGACAAACAGGCAGAACGCATCCATGAACACCAATTAGCCGTCAGAAGACATGATGAAAATTCTTTAATTTCACAACATATAGAAAGATTTAACCATAGTTTCAATTGGGAAAATGTGACCATCCTAGACCAAGCCAAATCCAAAAATGCCAGGGAATTTCTAGAAACCTGGCACTCTAACAAATCAGCCATCAATAGACACATAGACATTAACAATATCTATAGACTATGCAAAAGAGACTATCACCCAGCCCAAAAAGGAACAAAAAGACCCAAGCACCTCTCCACCAGCAATCAGCACCTAGATCAGCATAGATTAACTCCAAGGTTAACATTAGACCAGCAATCAAGTAAACAATACCCCAATCAAGAAACTGCCAAAGAAGCCAATAGCAAATAGCCCAATCAAAGGATCTCAAGACCACCCCCACCAACACTGACAGGCAAGCCACTAGAATTTAAACTGAGAGCAAACTGCACTCCTTACTGGCACTGACAATGTTACCTAGTTTAGGTAATGAAATGCCTGCAACAAAACAAGCAAGCTCAGAAAGCACCAAGGACCCTAAATGTCTTTGGAGATTCTCAGTCATCCAGTCACGGTTGTCCCAAAGGTGCTTTCCAAAAGGCAATTGGATTTTCTTTGTTTTTTCCTTGAAGACATTTCGTTTTTCATCCAAGAAGCTTCTTCAGAAGCAAAGTCTTCATGATAAACAACAAAGAAGGTCCAGTTACTTTTTCCAAAGCATCTTTGGGACAGTTATGACTCTAGTTGAACCAGGATGATTTAGTCACAATGACTGATACTTTAATCACCAGTTGGTTGGATGGACTTCTGCAATGCAATTTTCAAGTTGCTTTTGGAGATGACCCAGAAGTTTTGGCTGGTACAAAATGCAGCAGCTACACTGTTGGCAGGTCAACACTATCAATATATACCAACAGCATAAAACCTGGCTTCTGGACCAAATTCAAGTGCTGGTCTTTATATCCTAAAAACCTTACATTAGCATATTTATTCGACAACTCCTTGTAGAATCAAATCTAGCTGCCTGGTTCATCATTGTGAGGTGTCCTGCTGGGAGTCCCCCAATTCTGTTGATAGGACATGGGCCAGTCAACAGAATTTCTCAGTAATACCCTGTACCTTATGCAACTACCCCCCAACCTCACCAGTTTTATGCAGTACCCATCCTGGCTTTTCACAAGCAGGTACAATCTTATTCCATTATGTCTTGGTCCAGTGCCAATGATGTTTCATTAGTTTTATTTTATATGGTTACCCATCTAACTAGTGAAACTCTGTCAATGAACAAAGACAGTCTGGAAGTGATCTGAATTTTTTTATTTCATCTCACAGGGATCCACCTACCTTGAAATTAAAAAAAAATTACACAGCCAACATATAAAGTCATATTTTCCTAGAAGTAGCTAGCAAATCTAAAAACAAACATTTAGAAAATGCTGAACGTAATTAGAAAGCCTGCTTATGGTAAAGCAGATTTGTATTTTTGTACCATGGGGAAAAAAACTTAACAGATGAGACTGTCTGTGAAGATTCTTTTTTTCCAGGAACCGTCTATAACAGTGATGGCGAACCTTTTAGAGACCGAGTGCCCAAAACCCGCCCTCACTCCGCCTCCCGCCCTGCCTGCTCCGCCCCGCCTGCAGGGCCACCCACTGCCTCCATGGCCCGCCACAGGTCGCCCAGGCGGCCCTGCAGCACCATGGCAGCCATGCCCTCCGCTCGCACCCCGCAACATCATCTGCGCGCAAGGGCAGAGTCTTGTCCCTGCTGCCCGGCTGCCATGTCCTTGACTGTGCTGCTCCGTGCGGGCCGCGCCCAGGGGCAACTCTCCGGGGGGCCTACTGGTGAGGGGGCCACAGGAGGAGTTGGGGCTGGGGAGACAGCGTGCATGCCCACAGAGAGGGCTACGAGTGCTGCCTCTGGCATGTGTGCCATAGGTTCGCCACCACTTGTCTATAACTCCTGATAACGTGGAATGGTAGAGAATAGCCTTAGAGTGTGATCTTTAGCAATAGGACAGGTTCATGCAGCAAGTGTGATATAATAGATCACAGTCTTTGGAACAGAAGCCCTGATAAAGCATGGTTTAAATATAGAGCTTCAAAAGTTGCCTAGATGGTTTAACTTTGTGAGTTACTTTAATTCATCTGTATAAATGATTTACACTATTCCTTTGTTTCTTGTGGCTTTACCATTTGCTTATTTTTTTCCAAAGTACCGATCTTATTTTCCTAACTCTCTTACCTAATTGAAATTCAGCCACATTTATATATATTTATAGATAGATAGATAGATAGATAGATAGATAGATAGATCTCTCTGTGTGTTAACAGTAACTATCCTAATGTAATTAAATTATATGAACATGAAACAAAGTAAACAAAAAGAAGCAAAAAAAATTTTTTTAAATCCCATACAATTCTTTGTTTTTTAAAAGTAAATTAAGTTTTTTATTATTTTGGCATAGCATATAAGAGGCAAAAAAGAATATCTGAATTGCAATAGAGAAAAACACACATCATGACAAAACCACAGCAGTCTTACCATGTGAGTGTTGACTGTCATTAACTGAAGACAGAAAGAGAAGAAAGGAGGAAGAAAAGAAAAAAGCAAGACACAAATAAAACAAACTGCAAAATGTTAATGTGCAAATAAAAGCAGAAGGACTTTAAAATATGTTTTAAATTATGTACAGTATTTAACAAAAACTACAAATAGAGTTTTATTTAAATGGATATACTTTGTTCTTTTCAAATTAATTATGGTACTTAACTATATGATATCTATTTTTAAAGTGGAAGATGTAATACATCACATATTGAAAATAGCTTAACTAAAGTTGTATAATTCACTGAATAAATGTTTCAAGTGACTGGTACCCCAATTAACTCCTATAATTTGTTTGATTTTTTTAAAAAAATTATTAATAGTCCTTAATAGAAATTAACCATAACTAAGCTCTCTATTAAGATACTTTAAAAAATATAAATCAACACCTTTCGTTTTCTCAAAGACAAATTAGTTTTAAAGGATTGAAAAGGTGAAGATGTTAACATATACTGATAATCTAGGATTCCTGGCTTTCTATGTATATGTTAATGAAGAGAATTCACTCTCTCTTCAAGGGACAAAACTAGAAAGTGATGGCTTTTTGTTGATTCCACACCTAAAATCCAGTCTAGGATTTGATAGAATGCTGGGTAATTTTCTTCACAAATATAATCAATTGATGGAGCCTTATTTCAATCATCATCATCATCATCCTCACCACCACCACCACTACCACCACCACCACCATCATCATCATCATCACTTCTGTCTAAAGCCATCTATCTTTTTTTTTATTTGGCAGGGGCCTTATGGAGTTAAACCGGGAAGTACAAAGCCTATTGTTCTGAGAATGGAATGTTCTAGGGAATTTTGGAATATTGTCTTTCTTCTTTGGACCATGCCAATCTGGCCATAATGGAAATACTGTGAATTATAAATGGTTCATGATGTTCTGGATAAATAGGTCTGATCTGAGTACGCTTGGAGCTGAACTTCTGAAGAAGAATGTCAGGGATACATCAGAATAAGATAATCTACAGGAAATATAGTCCCAAGACTTTAAGGGTAAATTGCAGTCTGAACTCAATGAAATGAGTTCAAAGGTTAACACCTGGACCAGCTTCCCATTTTAAAAATTGCCTATTATAATAACTAGAGCAGAACTGGGAAACTTAGAATTGCATTTAATGAAATAGAAAACACGTAAACATATTTAGCTTCTTGGAATTTTTTCAGAGTACTTCAATCATTCTGTAGACATTGTGCAGAAGACATGGAAGTGGAAGAACACTTGCCTTAGCATACAGTTTCAATTCTGCAATTTCTCTAAATATGGCTAAAAAAAAAAAATCCTGCCTGAACCCTTAGAGAATACATGCAAGCATAGATATACCCAAAGAGAAACCAATTCAATTATTTCCTCTAAAACAGCATCTGAAAGTTAGATACAAACCTGCCCATTGCTGGTCATTGTTGAATTGTCAAACAAGAAATAGGCACCAAAGAAAAAGACGACAGCATCAAAAACTCCCAAGAATGTCCAGTAAATGAATACACGCCATCGTAGGTGAGCATTCTTGGCAACATCCCTGAATAATAACATAAGATAACTCATTTTTTTTTACATTTGAAATAAAGAAAAATAAATGTTTTTGTTACAAAAAAGAATGCTGTAATGTTTCTATGAACTTTATGTAGACCAAAGTTTTTTAAACTTGCTAGCTTTAAGATGTATGACTTCACCTCCCAGAAATTCCTCAGCCAGCATGCATTCCTATGCTCATTGAGCCTTAAACCAGAATTTCCACTAGAAGTGTTTCACTTCAACTTTTATAATTCCCTTCTAGGGAGAATTAAGGGAATTGAAGATCATTTTATCTGCAGGGCACCAAGATGACCAAGGCTGTTCTAAATTCTTTCATGTAGGAAGACTCAGATATATCCAATACATGATTTACTTTATTTTAAGACAGCCAATTTAGTTGAGATACCAGCCTGGAAACCGTGAGTTCAAGTACTGCCTTAGGCACAAAGCTAATTGGATGAACTTGTGATCAACTCATAGCCCTAGGAAGCAATAACAAACCACTTTCAAAGTCTTGCCAAGAAAATTTCAGGGACTAATCCAGGCAGTCTGCAGTCAAAATTACTCAAAAGCATGCACACAAGTAATAAAAAACAACACTAGAGGTCCCCAGAATACTGCTTCATTTCAAGAAGCATTCTCTCTCTCTCTCTCTCTCTCTCCCTCCTCCCCCCCTCTCTCTGAAGTAGCTACAGATTAAATACAACATGCATACTTGGATATTTGTTCCCAAGTGATTGTTGTAAATATTAATTACCATATATTACTGAAATTATTTATTCATCAGTGATTCTATTGATAAATCCTATATCACTGAGTTTAGCTGAGAAACTGTGACAATGCTTAGACTACAACTATGTTTTGTGTTTAAGCAATTTTGAACTCACTTGTTTTTCAATTATAAACAATAATTATTACTGGTATGTGGGCTGTAATTTTTAGCTGATTAATAAATCCTAAACAGAGTTCCTGTGTTGTTTTCCTGCTGGGAATATTTAACATATGCACACAATAAATTTCACTAACATAACATCTCTTGCTCCAACACTCATTACTTGCCTACCCTTCAGAAACAGAATATGAATTAACTGGTCTCATCTGCCTTTTCAAACAATGAGCATTTACCTGTATAGTATAGGGTTTCTTTTGAGTGTCTCAGAACTCACATGTTGTTCCATTAGACTATATAACAAAATAGGAAGTGAAGTAAAGCTGATATTATACAGAGTAAGATACGCAGTATCATATAAAGGCTGCAGACAAAAAAAAACAGATTATTTTTTTTAGTAAAATAGTAAAAGAAATTGGAAATCACCAATTAGCAGATATTATATTACTACTAGTTAATGAATGTTATAACCAGTATTAATCATTGTAACCATACTCTTCAATTCAGCTAACTCTAATTCATATGCTACTCCTGATTAGATAAAAAATTGAGTTGAATTGGCTGTGGACAAACAAATAATAAATAAGTATGAAAACAGCAAAATCCAATTAATAATAAGCATTCCCATTTCAATAGAAATCACGAAAGAATACATTTCTTATCCATTAAAAAAAGATGAATGTAAAATGATTAGCTTTGGCTATTTCAGGCATAAAGTTGGTGTTGTGTTTCATGCAGCAATCACTATCTGAATAACAAAACCTTTCTAAGCCATTGTGAATTATTGCTTCATACCTCACATAAATTAGAAGAGTAACAAAAAAAATGGTTTGTGACAACAGGGGACAAAAATAAACATGAGTGGTCTTGTAGTATTGCTGACAAATCTACTTGTATCTTACAAAAGTAAGAAATGCTGAAGATTTGTTACCTTTCAGTTGTACATGAGCTTAAGAATCTATAACAGTGGTGGCGAACCTATGGCACGGGTGCCAGAGGCGGCACTCAGAGCCCTCTCTGGGCACGCGCACCGCCGCCCCAGTCCTAGGCCTTCAGCTGGGTTTTATAAAACCTTTTCGCTTTAGGCCTCCGCCGCCGTGTACAAAAAAAAAAAGGTTCAATCAATCAGTCAATTTCAACTTCTTGCGGGAAAAAAAAAGATCTTGCAAAGTTGGAATTGATTGATTGAACTTTTTAGTCCCACCCAGTCTGCTGTTACCATCGCAGCCACACCCACCCAATGGGCCACACTGACCCGGCACCCGACGATGCATAAGTGGGTTTTGGGTTGCAGTTTGGGCACTCAGTCTCTAAAAGGTTCGCCATCACTGATCTATAACATTCACTGCAAATTTGCATACTTTAAGTAGTGAAGATTATACTACTTACATTATAGGGTAGTGATGGCGAATCTTTTAGAGACCGAGTGGCCAAACTGCAACCCAAAACCCACTTATACATCGTCGGGTGCTGGGTGGGTGTGGCCCATTGGGTGGGCGTGGCTGTGATGGTAACAGCAGACTGGGTGGGACTAAAAAGTTCAATCAATCAATTCCAACTTTGCAAGATCTTTTTTTTCCCCGCGAGAAGTTGAAATTGACTGATTGATTGAACCTTTTTTTTTGTACACGGCGGCGGAGGCCTAAAGCAAAAAGGTTTTATAAAACCCAGCTGAAGGCCTAGGATGGGGCGACAGCGCTTGTGCCCACAGAGAGGGCTCTGAGTGCCGCCTCTAGCACCCGTGCCATAGGTTCGCCACCACTGTTATAAGGAATCAAGAAATAAAATACATAGATAAAAGAGTAGATTAGAAATGTGTTCACACATTAAATCAGGGGTCCCCAACCCCTGGTCCGTGGACCCGTACCGGGCCGTGGCATGCCAGCAACCAGTCTGCACAAACAAGCAAGCCCCATCTGCAGGATGCAGGCAGCATACAAAACCACGCCCCCTCCGATCCACGAAAAAACCTCTCTCCATGTAACCGGTCCCTGGTGCCCAAAGGGTTGGGAACCTCTGCATTAAATTCAAGAAATAGCCACTAATTTATGAGATTCCTTTCTAGTTTTTCAGCAGAAAAATTTAAAAAATTGATTGTTATGTCTATGCAAATGTGGAATCCTTCCAAGCTCACATTCAAATATAATTTCATTGTTTCCATTGATGTTCCTCCACTGCTACCCAGAATTAATGCAAGTTTAATGATCTAAAAAGCCCCAACTGGAAAAAAAGCTAGCAGTTTTCATTCAACTCTATATTGAAGAAGAAAAACTACTGAACTAAATAAAATACTATAAAAACAAATTTTATGTTGGTTCATAAAATGAAGATGTTCTCAGATACCTGTTGTGAAAATCCACAGAAGAACTGGTATAAAAACTGAGGAAAAATGAAGCAGACATTCTGGAAGACAAGAGCAATAGACATTGCACAAATGATCACAAACGAAGTGGTAGCAATACAATCAAATATTAAGTTCAAACAACTATAAATGTTAAGTTTTTAATAAGACATTACATTAATATCATTTTAAACACATTTTTAGTAATATATGGGTGTTCAATTCAGTTTATTGATGTTATAGGCCAGTACAAGCAGAATGCAATGTATTCTCAGAATTCTCATACACTGGATAGAATGAATATCTGTAAGAAACAAGCCATGACAAATGAAAATATAAAGATGCACTTCTTGCTCCAGACTGTCAGCTGAATGTCACTTAGATGGT
>NW_015388307.1:0-12014 GCF_001527695.2 Protobothrops mucrosquamatus
AGTGGAACAAGCACTGGAGTAATCCAATGAAGAAAAACAGGAGATAATCAAGCAAAGATTAAGCCATCAAATATATGGCTTAGTATACAATTTATGTATTATTAAATGAATACAGGGTTCCTGATTATTTGATTAAATGTGTAACGGTGTTAAGAAGCAAAGCAGACAATGACACTGAAAGGTGGCAGAGAGACCTCTAGCATTAAACTAGGAATGAAAGATTGATAGACATGAGATAAATACATGTAAGTCTTGCAGAAAGAGACAAAAGTATAAATCATTTGGTCCAAGGCAGCACTAAAGTGAGGCATGAGAACATCAATGGATGGGAAACAAAAGACTGTTTTCAGCTTGGACTTAATATACTTCAGCAACATAAAATTTTTTTCTGTTGTGGTTTCATGACATTGTCTTCATCTCATCCACGCAAGGCATACAGGGTCAAGTCCTCTGTGACAGCACCATGTTTAAAGGAGTGTTTTCCTCCTTATTCTGAAGTCCATAGGGATTCAAAGAGGTTTAAATTCTGTTAGAATTTGTCACCTCAGAGGGAAGTCAGATAACTGAGCTGAAACAGAGCTTGGATTGGGATTGGCAATGGAGAGAGAATTTCTTCCAAATCAAAAATAGCTGAAAAGCATTAAACAGCGAACAAAGTCACAGTGTAATACAGTGAAAGTTATCTCTAAGCAGTAGGGTGTGAGATGTTTTGTTTTTTTTCTGGGGATCTGCTGTGATCCAAAATCATTTGTGTGGATTGGATCACTGGACTATGTGAATCACTCGCTCCATGGGAATTTGTAATAGTGAAAAACTCTCTTCAATCTGTACACGATGAAGAATCCAGAATGTGTCATCCAAGTATCAGGAGAGCTGTAGCTCCCCAGACTTTTCCTTTGTATCAATCACAGCAGGCTTCAGCCTAGTCTGTTAAGGTATGTGCTGTAACATTTCCAAGGAAGGCTAGTTTTCCTCAGAAATGTCATGCTTTGGTTCTGTGGGTTGCCAGGTGCTTACAGCCTTTATGGAAAGCTATAGAAATTTTAGCCTCAATTGGATTCAGTGAAAGAAATGAAAAGGCTTGTTATTTATGTATGCACCATATGTACTTTATATCTCTCTACAATCAGTTTTCCAGGGTGGTTTACTGAACGAATACTGTAAAATAAAAAGTAAATACAAATACATAGACAGACTAACACTACAGTCTTTGAAATGCTCTAATGTTAGAGGCTTCAAATTTTTTATGGCTAGGTTGCTAACAGACTAAGAGTGTAAGCGAGGAAAAGCTTTTGTAGATTTTGTCCTGAAAGGATCCTTGCTTCCTTCCTTCCTTGCTTCCTTCCTTCCTTCCTTCCTTCCTTCCTTCCTTCCTTCCTTCCTTCCTTCCTTCCTTCCTTCCTTCCTTCCTTCCTTCCTTCTCCTTGAAGGTCTTAGATTCGGTAGATCCTCAAGCAATAGCACTTAGAATTAGATACCTCTCCATAGTGCCTTACAGCGCTCTCTGAGGAGTGTACAATGTCAGCCTATTGACCCCAACAATCTGGGTCCTCATTTTACCGACCTCAGAAGGATGGAAGGCTAAGTCAACCTTAAGCTCCATCAGGATTGAACTGCAGATTGTTGGCAGAGGTGGCCTGCAATACTGCATTCTAACCACTCTGCCACCAGGGTTCTTGCAAACCCTGCTTGCATGCTTGTGTTCACACCCCTTTTGCCCACAGCCTGACCTGAGAATTTATAGAGTCTAGAAAGTGACTTGACAGACTGACAGTTGAATAAGAGGTTTTCCCAAGACTGGATTTTCTATTCTGTGGACAGAACTCTCTGTGACCTGAATTCCAAATATTCAAGCCAATGAACAGTGCAACAGTGTTGGGGGGAGGAGGGGAGAGTGTTTCTGTGCATGTGTGTGTCAGATTGACAAAGCAATGATGTGACATTGTGCTAGAATTCTGTTCTCTTTCATGCCTGTGTCATGATGTTGCATGCATGTCCAAAAGATGGAGAGCTTGTGGTTTGCTAAAATGATGCCTTGGTCATATTGTGTTGGGAGACTTTAATTTGTTCAACATCTGCTGGTCACTTTCTTTCACAGTGAGCTTTCCTCCTGACTCTCAGCTCAGAGACCTGGATGAGCCAGAGGTGCAGCTGACCATGAGTGGCAATGGAAGAAGTGAAGCTGATCAGAAAAGTGGAAGAAAGAAAGGAAGTGGGTCTCTTCTCTGCTGATTTACCTTTAACCATCTCAATGTCTGTCAGCTCTTGTGAGGGCTAATTTTGAGCATGGTGCTAAATCCACCTCCAAAAGGAGTTTGACAATTAGCCATGATGTGATACAAATGTTTTGCGAGGATTTATTCAAAGAGAATCCAATAGGTCTTTTGAGGCTGAGCAGTACAAAACCACCATCCAAAATAGTAGCTAACTGTCTGCTTTCCCTTGAATGCACCCCTGCAAAACATGCCAAACCAGAGCAAATTTGGACAGTTAAGAAGACTGTCAGTCTAGCTTTCTGTCCAAGCTTGGTTTTTTCCCCTCCTGCTGGTGAACTTTGATAAAAGGGGAAGGAATTTAATTGAGAGAAATCCACCAATCTCTTTCTTTAATATGCTATGTACACTATAAGTTAAAACAGCACCATATGATGATAATCAACTCAAAGTCTTGTGAATAACATTTTAACTTTTTCATGAGGATGAGTCTATTGCTGTTGTTATTTTCTTAACAAGTTAAGAAAGGAATGAAAAAAATTACAAAATACAAGAAAGAATAGGAAAACTATACAGGTAAGACTACAAAAAAGCTCTACACAATTTTCTAAATTTACCTTAAGAAGGAAAATAATTTAGGAATGTCTAGCATTACATAATATAAATTAAAATGATATTGAGATCTTTAACACTAAAAAATTCCTCATAAATTTATTTATATAGAGTAAAATATTATTTCAAGGGATTGTTAATGATTCAGAAACCAGATTATATTAGTTAATGACTCCTTAAGATAGATAAAATATGATGTCCATCCTTTTGAATACATTCTTCACAGGTGTCCAATAAACTCAAAGTCTTTTAATGAATCTATTTTAATTTTAGATCCACTGAAGCAAATTTAACATTTTTTTAGAAATGCATACATTGACTTACTGTTATTGAGTGTTCCAATTATTTAATTCATAAGAATGTTTAATGTCTGCTTAAAATGTTCTTTAGTTTCCCTCAAGGAAGAGTCTGTAGTTGAACAAGAGGAAGTAGCAAAACATTGGGGGAAAATAATGCTGTAATTCTGTCAGTCTTGATTTTAAAGGTAACTAAAAATGAATATAATCAAATATGTACCTAGGAGTTTTAACAACTTGGAGCAAGTATAATAGGATCCCATGGCAGGAGAAAATGATAAGAAAAAGGGCATAAGGTGGATGGAAATTCATAAAGAATGTGTTATTAAAAACAAATTAATAAACAGCTTTAATGAGAAGAAAAGCCATTGTGGCTAAACAAAAAGCGTAGTGAGGATCTGAAACACAGAAAAAGACACATGTAGGAGATGGAAAGAGAGCTAAGTCACAACAGGGGAGTATAGACAGTAGCCTAGAACTGTTAGATGTTGATGTTAAGATGACTATAAGATCAGTTCCTCGGGAGAACTAATTACCCAGAGAGACGGTGGGCTCCTTTTCATTGATGTGATCAAGTGGACATTAGTCATAAAGATGCATTAAGTCAGACTCTGCATTGAGTTGGGTGACCATCCCAACTCCACAGTCCCATTGTTGTAGCTTTCAAGGCTGAAACCAAAAAGACACAGAGCTCCTATTAACTACTGGGCACCATTCACCAGATGTGAATACAATGACTTTGAGCATGTCTGCATCACAGTATGTTTTCCCTGAATCTAGGTACTCCCACGGAGTTGCCTTTTCTTTGAAATATAGTATGGAGTTGCAGGAAAATTAACATAAGCTACAGAAGATGGTAAGAGAGGGGTTGTCACAAAGGTGCTTTTTCAAGAGGCAACTGGACTTCCTTGTTTTTCTTTGAAGACGTTTCACTTCTCATCCAAGAAGCTTCTTCAGCTCTGACTGGATGAACCTATTCCCCACCATCCAGCCAGAGCTGAAGAAGCTTCTTGGATGAGAAGCGAAATGTCTTCAAAATAAAACAAGAAAGTCCAGTTGCCTCTTGAAAAAGCACCTTTAGACAACCATGACCTGGATGATTGAGAATCTCCAAGACTCTGAGTCTTATGAGTCTATGAGTTTTCATCTGTGACTACAGTCACATTATCCTACTCTCCAGCATTTAAACAGCAGTCTCCCGCATTTATTTTATTTTCCCTCTTCCTACAGTAAACCCAGAAAAACACATTTTTATAGTACATGTTTAAAAAGTTAATGCCTTTTAAAATCTCTCCGTGATCTCATAAATATAAATTATAGTATTGTGCAGAGTCACAGAGCGCAAAGAAAGCAGGGCAGCTAAATCCAACCTACATTTCGCTGGCCTTTTAACAGTGCAAGGCAATCCTTGATGTATAACACTGGAGATTACCCATACGGTTGTGTGCTGCATTTGTGATGCACTACAGAGCTGTCGAGATGTTTTGCTGCCACATTTTCCTATCCCTCAACCTGATGACTCAGCCAGGATTAGGGAAAGGGCTGAATGAGGGAACTTCTGTCCTCCAGAAAAGGCAATTTGTTGCTGCTACCACCGAAGTGTTTTGTATAACAAGCAGTTCTGCAGATCTGGAGCACATCCAGTAGTTCAATAACTTCATAAATGTTCCAGGAGTGCCACTTCCTTTCGGTGCTTCTGGTGCCTAGTGAACCTCAAGTACTTAAAAACATGAGAAGGCTCCTGCTACATGAGACCAAGTGCTTGTTCAATCCGGCATTCAGTTTCCCCAGTTACCAACCAAAAACTAAACAAAAAGCTCATCATGAATTCAGTGTTAGCTCCAGTTAATGTTCCCTAGCCATTAAGAAGTGCAGGAGACAATGTGCAGCAATTATTGCTATGACTTTCTGACAGTGTAATCTTCTGAGAATCCACTAAATCCACTTACAAAGCCATCCAAATTGCTAACCATCCTACATCTTATAACAAATTTCATAGATTAACAGCACACTGCCTCCCCCCCTCCCCCCCCACCCTTGCTATTTCTCTCCCAACTTTCAATGTCATTTCATAACCTAGTATTTTGAGAATTGGCTTTCTTCAACATCCCCATTCCCCTTTTCTGTACAGCCAAATATAGTTGTTTTGTCCTATGCATCCTCTAAACTAAGAAATCTGAATATGTTACCCCTTTATTTATTCATACAATTTATAGGCTGCCCGACTCTGGGCAGCTTCTAATTAAAAGGAAAAACAAATACAAACCACAAAAAAGAATCATGAACCTCTCCAGAAACAATATATGAATGAATGAAAACCTAAAAGCAGAGACTCAAGTTCTACTCTGCCCCAGAGCCTAAGGAGAACAGCCAGATTTTTAATAGCTTCCTGAACGTCATCAAGGTAGGAGCCATTCAAATCTCTGATCTGGGCTAGACAAATGGCATAATCTCTTTCTGTTGGTTGTGATGGTTGGGACTGATGAGAAGTGAAAGTTGTTGTTTTTTTAAAGTTGATTATGTTTGCTTTCGTCCTTTATCATGTTAAACAGCTGAGGCTGTTCCAGCTGTTTTGCTGCTTGGTCCATCAGAAGCCTAGGTCTCACTTGGAATAACGGGGTAGCTGAGGCTTTGGATTGGATTGGATTGGATTGCGCCCCTGGGACCTCTCCCCTAATCTCATCACTCCCCATAGTTTACAGAAGAGTTAAGGGAGATGAAGAGAGGAATAGAGTGTCTCTGGCACTCAGCAAGGAACGAATTTGTTAAACACACACTAGAGCCACTACTAAGGCCTACATTGTGGTGATAAAGGTGGTGGCCAGTACTTCTCACTTATAGTGTCCACAGATAGCACCCCACTACCTTGTTTTGGGTAACATGAGCTTTCATAGGTAGGGGGAAATCGAGGGTGGAGGAATTTGTTCACCATCTGTCAAAACACAACTAGATGCTGACCTTGTTGCAGGTCCAGGGGAGGTGCCTGGAGAGGAATCTTCCCCATTTATCTGGGAATGGTTTAAGGCTTTGGGGCTTGAGAAAGTGGAAAGATCTTTAAAACTGTGAGCTCAGCCACCTGGTCTTTAGATTCATGCCCCCCCCCCCGGTTTGTTAGAACAGCCCAGGGAGCACCATATGAGTGGATTCTAGCAGTGGTTAATACTTCTTTCAGTGAGAGGGTTGTTCCTTTTTCCCCTTAAAGAGGCTTTGCTTCATCCCCTCTTCAAGAAGCCATCACTGGACTCTGCTGTACTGAACAATTTTTGTCCAGTATCTAACTTTAACCACGGGGGGAAAGCAGTTGAAAAAGTGGTTGCACAGCAGCTTCAGAGAGCCTTGGAAGAAGGAAATTATCTGAATGCCTTTCAGTTGGGATTCAGACCCAGGTGTAGGATAGAAATAGCATTGGACACACTTTGTGATGACCTCTGACAGGGGCAGGATAGGGGTTGCACATCCATCCTTGCCCTACTTGACTCCTCTGGAGCTTTCAATATCATTAAACATAATATCTTTCTGGACTGGCTCACAGGAGTGAGAATGGGCAGCATGGTTCTGTGGAGATTAGCCTCCTTTCTCCAGAATTGATTCCTGGGGCTGGTGATTGGGGAAGAGAGATCCTGCCTGTGGGACTCCTACTATGCGGAGTGCCACCGGTTTTGGTGCTCTCTCCTATTCAACATCTACATGGGACCATGAGGTGAAATATCATCAGGATGCTGATGATACCCAATTATATTTATCTACCCCTAATGAATTAAACAACACTGTGAATTTCTTATCCTGGTACTTGAAGGCTGAGAGAATCTGGAATAGCAATAGCAATAGCACTTAGACTTATATACCGCTTCATAGTGCTTTACAACTCAATCTAAGTGGTTTACAGAGTCAGTATATTGCCCCCAACAATCTAGTCCTCATTTTTCCAACCTCAGAAGGATGGAAGGCTGAGTCAATCTTGAGCAGGTGAGAATCAAGCAGCCATACTGCTGGCAGCCAGCAGTCAGCAGAAGCAGCCTGCAGCACTCTGACCACTGCGCCACCAGGGCATGGAAAAGGAACAACAGGCTTCAGCTGAACCCTGACAAGACTGAGTGGATTTGGGTTTGGAGCCTCTTGGTTCTAGGATTATGCCATCTTTGATGCTGAAAGGTTGCACTGCCCTACACAGACTTGGTGTGCATTTGAGGTGTTCTCCTGGATTCACAACTCCTATTTGAAGTGAGGATGGCCTTTGCACAGCTTCATGCCCATTCCTGAATTGGCATTGGACTCTGTTAACAATGACTCATGCCCTAGACACCTCCTAATTGGACTACTGTAATTTGCTATACATGGAGATATCCTTGAAGAGTATCTGGAAATTTCAGCTGATGCACAATACAGTGACATGGGCAGGTATGTGTGCTTCTAGAACAGCCTACGTTTCATTTCTGCTCCGAAAACTGCATTGGTTGCCAATTTGTCTCTATGTCCAATGCAATGTGCTAGTTTTAATCTCTAAAGCCCTTCATGGGCTGTTTGTTACCTGAGGGAACACTTCACCCCAATCATATCTGTGCACCCCACCAAATCTGACAGAAGAGGATGCTACATGTCCAGTGTGTTAGGAAAGAACACTTGGTGGGTTCCAAAAGGCGGGACTTTTGTGGCATGGGGCTTGCTTTGTGGAACATTCTTCCCCCTGAAGTGAGCTTAGCTCAGTTATGGGATTTAAATATGTGAACAACCAGTTCTTTGTGTGGATGCTGCTTCCAGAAGTCCATTCTGGGCCTGGGCAACAAAAAATTAGCTACCAGATCTGCCAAACTGGTGCGAACCGGCTGACTCCCACCACTGGTTTAGCTCCATACTGTTAATGTTGCAAACGTCCCTAAAAATCTACTTTCTCATTAGCCCTGAAGGTATCAGGGGATCAGTGAGACCTTGAGGTGGATCCATGACTGTGATTAACATTTATTCTCTCTTGTGCCTTGTGTTTTTTGCATGTTTTAACAATTGTTATGCATAGCCCAGATTCACTTTTTATGAAGTGAGTGGCCATATAAATTTGATATATGAATAAATGTTTAAAAAGTGTATCCAATGTTTTTTCCTACTGGAAATACAGGAGGAACTTGTCAGAACACCACCCAGTGTCTTTATTAAGCCAATCATATCAATGTTGTGCCTTGATGACACAAATAATTTTGCTTCCTTTATACAAAGCTGGTCAAGGTAAATTGTGGCTATCTCATGCAGGTCTATAAATCTATTTAAAAGGCGCTCTATTTCTCATACTATAGGCTACTTTCTATTTAAAAGAGGATCTCGAGAAATACAGTTCAAGAGAGTAAACCTACAAGTAAAGGAATCTGGAGGAATGTTTCACGACTTACTTGACTTAGTAATCAATGAACAATTTTATTTTGGGATATCACCATTCTCTAATAAAAAACAAAGAATGCAAAATAATGCAATGCTTCTTTATTTAAAACAATACAATGTTTCTTTTTTATTTTTATCTTGGGCTGTGGGTTTAATGACTTACAGACATTAAAGAAAATGAGATATAATGCTTTAAAATTTGGACAAAGAGTTCTGACTGAATTTTAAATTCGTGGCCTGTAAGAAGCTCTGCTCTGAAACTTTACACATATACACATTAAGTCCCATAAATTACCTCTATACATCTCCCAAAAAATCAATAGTAGATCTTTGAGTATTTGCATTGAATCAAAGGATCCCTAAATGATTATTTTAATCAAATAATCCCTAAGTGTGGATAAAGAACAAAAGTATTAAAATGCTTGTAAAATAGTTCTAGGTAGAATACGGTACATTTAATTGGTTATTATTCTTTATTATCATCATTCAAATTGTATTCAGAGTATAAATTTAAAAGGGACAGGCCAATTCAAAATCCTAACTTGTTTATTATTTTTATTTCTATCTTCAGAAATAAGAGAAGACAATCGAATCTGAATTCCATGTTCCAGTCCTATAGACATTAGACCAATAGCTATTTATTAGATTTCCATTTTCATCTTGAACATGGTACAAAGATTCTGATGGTAGAATGAATGGAACAAAGGAACAGGGAGGCAGATTGTTCACGCAAATCAGAAATTTACTATTCAATATTTCTGATTAGCTATATAGTATAGATCATCCTTCATTACAGTACCTGTCTATGAAGGTCAATAGATCTTTAGTGACACTTGAAGAATGGCTGAAGTGACGATGTGGGGAAGAGAGCGAGCAATGAAATAAACTAGTTTTATATAGTAACATACTCCGGTATGTTTTTTGTTTTTTCAATTTATCCAGCTTATCCATACAAGCAACAAAATTTCCATTGACACATGATTATTTATATTGTGTGACAGTGGATACTTTAAATTGCTAGGATGCTTTCCCATCTAATTACATCCTGCTGAAACTGAGGAAGTTAAGTAAATTGTGATCAAACATTACCAGGCTGCCTTAAAACATTAAAGAAAGTTTTTGATTTTCAGAAATCCATTACTGGGAAGACATCTGTGCTCTGAGCTCAGTCCTTGAGAATGAGGCTCAGCCTAGCACCGGCTGGCATCATTCTCTAATATGCTGTCGACACATGCTACTGTGCTAATACAGGATTAGCATTTGCTTCTGAAGTCCCCATGCCTTTGAAATGCAGCTTTAATTAAAAATGTTCTACTTGCTCAGGAACAGAAAGGGAAAAAATTCATAATGTTTTGGGAGAAACTTTTGAGCAGTTAAGCAGGAATTTCAGTAATTGATTTATGGAAAAAAGTTTTTGGATGCTTGGATACTCCAATGAAGGTCATGGAAGAACGATGTCAAGGCTTTGGAGATCTAATATTTGTGGTCCAATTATTTGTGCTCTTCCCTAATAATCTAGTGGAAATGAAACTAGGGTGAGTGACAGCCTGAGTAGAAAAGGTTAGCCTAGGTTCCTTGGCAATTGTATTGTCCAAACCCAATCCAACAAATAAATAAAGATTTCAGCAACGAAACGGCATTATTTCAGAAAATTCTTTCCTTCACTATACTTCCATTTTTTAATATTGTGTTGCATGGAAATGGCAGCAAATTTGTACTAACTGTCAACCTGCTGAACTATAATTCCCAGAAAAGTTCATGTAATTTTTTTTAAGTGCTCACACTTTAATCCTCCATAAATCCTGAACAATTGTCTTTTTGTTTTGCCTTCTTTGTTTATTACTGGCTTTTTGATTAAACATAACAAATAGTTTTTAAGGATAACTTTATGATTACCAAATCTAACATTTGCTGAGTGGGTACCAAAGTGAGCTTTAATTATGTGGAGTAGCTATCCATCTGTCTCAGATCCACATCCTGGTGATGACTTTTCAACAGAAAGTTATGTCACCATCCACTCAGAGTTCTGTCCAAGGTAGGTCCAGAAGTAGATGTTAAATAAAAGAGGACAGGTCCCCTTTATTCTGTTTTGATTGTGTGTATGTCTCATGCAAAGCAAGACAGCCAAGCATCCACAACAAGTGTACTCATTTTGGTTTGTTCTCATTTTGAAAACCTTGGTTTGTCTCTACATAATTAATCAATTAAACAATAATTAATTCCATCTTTTTGTGGAGATGTGATTGCCATATGAATTGCCAAATCTATTGGAAGCTACCAGCAATTTTAAGAATAATTACCCTCTTTGCAATATGCATTTTTGGGATTGCATGACAATGGTTCTGCTTCACATAATTGCATAATTAATCCCTTAGGAGATTCAGGAAACTTCCTAGTTGAATGTCTCTCTCTATAGTCTGCCAGTAATTAGCTTCCACAAAGTGGCCATTAATAAGAGATATTGTATAGTCCTATTCAATACTACCAAATAATTACTAGTCCTGTGCTTTTTCTCTCCTACTCTCCATTGTATACATCTACTGCTCTAAGAAACTATTCAGAACGCTTCATTTCACTAACATCTGGATATGTGTTGGATTAGAGGAAGGAGTAGGCTATAATTAATACTTCAAGTGCATTAACAGTATTTATGGTGCTTTGCCCTCTAGGCTGTCCCCAAATATTTTACTGCTTGAGGCATAGTAGCAAATCACAGCTTCTCCAAGTCAAGGAACATAGGAACCAACACCAGCCAAGATATCTTGGCACATGAGGCAGACCATCCCTTAAGAGCCATTCTCCAGCCTGGCAGGAAAAGTCAATAATAATGAAATAAAATATGAGCATTTCCTGAAGTGGCTGCCTCAGACTGTTAAATTACATGGCCACCCTGATGGCTTGTGGTAGGCTAAGCTCTTAGCATTTCAGAGGCAGAGGAACAAATGGCACCACCGTCTTATTCCTGGAAGAATAGATAGGCATATCAGAGGTAGACAGACTGTTATTTTGGCATTGGGGAATAATAATACAAATAATAAATATTAACAATTTGCTACTATTTATAATATATCTGCTACATAAGGTGTCTGCCTTGTTTTACATAAACCAGATTTAATCTTAGTCCATGGCCAGCCAAAAATAATTGGAGGACCTTATTTTGGGAGTGACAATCTTGTGGAAAACGAAAGAACTCTTACGAATTCCAGAGGGGTTAGCAGAGAAGTTTAATTGCGCAAGGTCCAGAGCATATTAGAGATAGGCAATTCTGAACGAGGAGGGTGTGATTAGACTTCAGTTTTTATACTCCCCTCCTTAAAGAACAAAGGACTACACATTGAAATACACACTGTGATACATTAGGAACGTTTCTCACAGGCATAGAATGGAAGGTTTTGCTACATACAAAGTATCCATGTGCAGAGCGCATTTGGTTGCCACATATTACTGACAGAGAACTTTCCCAGTGAATTTTCCCAGTGATTATGCATTACATCATTGTTCTAGCAATTATGCAGACACATCATTA
>NW_015388307.1:12727-30279 GCF_001527695.2 Protobothrops mucrosquamatus
GATGAGATTGGACAGCCATTTGTCCATAATGGTATAAGGTGTCCTTCAAGGAGTTGGACTAGAAGATCTCCAAGGTCTTTTCCAATTCTATTATTCTGTTATTATTCTGTTAAATAAATTATTTCTCCTCCTTGTCAGGGACAAAGGAGCAACTAGAGAGGATATAGAGAGTAAAGGCCAAAGTGGTCCCATATGTATGTACAGTGTAACAGTGTGTGTGTATAAATTAATATATCATATGTTCAATAGCTCAACCCCATCCCTAACATCATTCTGACATTGTCTAGCAGAAGATAATAGATCACAAAATTTGTTATGATGAATCATAAGGGTCAGAGGGGAGGGGACAGGGAGATGAAGTGACAAAATGTATATTGTGACATTGCAATGCAAATTCCAGCCTTTTTGTACTGTACCTATGTGAGACACTGTGATGCAGAGAGGAACTTGTATTATATCACAATGCAAGTTTCATCACATTGGGCTGCTAACTGTCAACGCTGCTAACATTGGATGTTTTTGCATTGACAACAAAGGGAAATGTAGCCATCTTTTACCTTTTGCTTTTAGAGTTAGATGATGCTGGGAGGGGGGATGTGAACAAGAGTCCAGCTAGACATGATAACATTAGACCTAGCATGAGAAACAAGGTTATTGTAACCAGAGCTGATAAGGACTTAGTGGGTTGGAGAACTGGAGAGGGGGCCCGCACTTCAAGCTAATTGGGGAATGTGATTTATGACTGTTAATTGAAGGAGGGAATTGTGCTTTGATACTATGTGCTCAGGGGAGGGGAATTCAGTTTTTGGCTTCAATTATGCAGTGCTGAAGTTATGCTACTCAAAATAAAGATTCTTTAAGGTAAACAATGCCTCAAAGTTCTTTTGAAGAATTTCATCCGTCGGAACCATGACACTAACAATTAGAAGCAAACATCTATACGATGAGCCATTGTCGATATCTTATTGTGGCAATGTCTAAATTACATAGCCAGCCCTGATGGCTTCTGACAGGCTTAGCTCCCAGCATTTCATGGCCTCAGGCAGAGGAATAAATGGAACACCCTGCTGAACCCTGAAAAAGTAGGAAGCTTTGAAAGTACTAGAGCTAGACAGATGTTTTTATTTTGACATATGGGAATAATAATAAATAATCAATCATCTGGGGGAGAGGGAGAGAGGGAGAAAACACAGCAATGTAGCCATGAGATTAATTGGTTGTGGAATAAGAATAAACCTTAAAAAAAAAAGCAGGAAGAAGTTCCAGGGTTTCCTCTAACAAGATACATGGTAAACTATCTAAGATAGATCTTCATTCCTTTCTCCTAACAAACAGTGGTGGGAGAATGATTTTTGAGTGCCACAATAAATAATGCTGTTAGTAGCTAGTTGGAAGAAAAAAAACATAGATGTGCAAAGATGGGAGGCAGTGGAGTACCTTTTTTTTTTTTCATAGTGCACAGCTTTTCTCTTAAAAGATCCATTCATGGTATTTAGACAAGTAGCTGTCCAGTCTCTTCTTTAAAACATCCGGTGATGAAGCACCCACAACTTCTGAAGGCAAGGTGTTCCACCGGTTAATTGTTCCCACTGTTAGGAAGTTTCTCCTTAATTCCAGGTTGATGGTTATTTATTTAATATTAATTTATTTGATGGTTAGAAAGAGAGAAGCTAGGCTGCCCCTGTGATCAGCTTGGTGTTCTATCTGCTGTGCTATGGAAAAAAAGCATATATTTGCATATAGAAAACTATCTAACCCAAAACATTATTTTTTAGAATAATCACTGATTCTGACGAGTAGAGTAAAAGATTCTACAGAAAATTCTGACATGAGGAATGGCAATTTTGAGAAATGAGATGGGGGTGGGAAAGCTTCAGCCTTCTAGGATGTTCTGTCTTGGCCCTTCTTGAACAAGGTCTCCTCAACGGCAGATTTCAACACAAATCAAAGCAACTGCATTTATCAGGAAATTCAGCTCTAAAAATTGTGCCAGACCAACTCATTACTGTATCATGTGTTAAGTAGCTCAGCAAATAAAAAATACATGGATTTTCCATAATATCTGTTTTGTGAGTGGTCTGTGACTGAGACTAGTCCTGTTTTCATATATATGTACATTTAACTATCTATTGCAGAATTTATTGGGTAGTCTTCATGAGTCATATGCTGGTTCATTAAGCCTGGAACACAGTTAGAACTGATTTTAAGTTGAGTACGTATACAAGTAGTTCTCAACTTATGACCACAACTGAGCCCAACATTTTTGTTGCAAATTAAACATTTGTTAAATGGGTTTTGCCCCATTTTATGATCTTTCTTGCCACATTTATTAAGTGAATCACTGCAGTTGTTAAGCTAGTAGCACAGTTGTTAAGTGAATCTGGTTTCCCCATTGACTTTGCTTGTCAGAAGTTTGCCAAAGGTGATCACATGATCCTGGGACACTGCAACTCTCATAAATATGAACCAGTTACCCAGTGTCTCAATTTTAATCATGTGACCATAGGCTGCTACAACGGTCATAAGTGTGAAAATCATAAGTCACTTTTTCAGTGCTGTTGTAATTTTGAACGGCCACTAAAAACAGTTGTCAGTCGAGAACTACCTGTAATATGCTTATCTACAAGTGCTTTGTGAAGGATCCACAACAACCTCTTCCACAGAAAATGCTTTCTTTCTCATGGACATTTGCTAGTGAAAAATGCACTATAGTTATCAAACTTGTTGTTGTTAGCCTGTCAGAATGGCATTGGTATACTTTTCGAGAATGGCAATTGCCTCATGTGGAGCCAAGCTCATCTAAAGTCACTTCAGCATAAAGTCAGCTTGACTGAACTGACAATTTTCATTCAAGACCATGAATCCTGATCATCACTTTCTAATACATCCTTGTCAAATAGGCTGATGCTTCTTGTCATTAGAAGTGCAAAGCAAGTCATTAGCCCAGACGTTTATTAGCACTTTCCATGCCCTTCTCAGACTGGATAATCAATGCACTCATCTCAAGTCCTGTGACACTGTCAGCACATAATCCATCCACTTGGCTATTTGTGAACGGAGAGAATTATCCATTTGTAAGTTCCAGTTCAGAAATGTTTAATTTCTTAATTTTTAAAAAAACAACTCTTTTTGGCATCCCCTGTTCTGCAGGAAGGATGGGATCAAAGGTGAAAATCACAGCCATAATTATATGATTGAAGTCCTCCTCCTTTTTCACATGACATATATCAAAAAGGAACCAGGTTTTAATCTTGCCATCACAGCCACTGTCTTGATTTCTCCTCCACCACCACCCCATGTGTCTGGCATATCCAGTGGAAAAAAAAGAAAAAGTAATTCAGATTTGATAAAGAGCAGTTCTCATTTGTCAATGATTATAAAACATCTGGATGGCTATTGATTTTTTTGCATATATTTTGCTTGCTTGGTTGGTTGGTTATTTACTTAAAATATTTACAGTATACAGCCATCCAATACAATCAGGGTAACTCTGGGCAGTTCACAAAAAGAAAATGCAATCAAACAGGACTGCAACACTCACAGCAACAAACTGTAATAAAAAAAATAAAACAATGAAATGGGCTGTCCAAACAGCTCTAATATCCTTACCCAATCAGAGCTCCAGAGACTGACAACTCAAAGGCCAGAGAAAAGAGCTGAGTCTTAACAGCCTTTCTAAAGACCAACAGGATCGGGGTCAGCCATATATCAGAAAGGTTGTTCCATAAAATAGGGGTTGCCACCAAGAAACTGACTCCTCCTTGACTCTCACAAGATGGCATTGTTTCAGTGAAGGGACCTGGAGTATACCCTCCCCATCAGAATATGTGGGCAGGATAGGTACTAGGGAGAGAATGCAGTTCCTCAACTAACCTAGTCCTCTGCCATATAGCAATGTTTCTCAAACTTGGCAACTTTAAGATATGTGGATTTAAACTCCCAGAATTCTGGGTGTTGAAGTCCACACATCTTAAAGTTACTTAGGTTGAAAAATACTGCCATATAAGTTTTAAAGGTGACAACAAGTACTGGAGAACAAGATGTATTGCACTGGAAGCCAATTGAGAGCAGTAAAGCTCATGGAGCCATGATGTCAGAAGGGCATAGCGAGAAGTACCCAGAATTACCTGGGTCACTGCATTCTGGGTGGCCTTCAAGATCTTCAAGGTTTTTACAGTAAATTGTGAGCCACCCAAGGTCACTTTAGAGTCTAAATCTAGTGAAATAAATAAAATAAATTAAACTTTTCTTCAATTGAAATGAAACGAACACTCCAAATAAATATTAGATCTTAATTTCATTAGATTGGAATGTTTGTTTCTATGTGGTTGTTTTTTTGTTTGTTTCTCAAGATTATACAAGAGTTAGCTTTTAGAATTGTTGACGAGCACACAGACAAATTTGTTAGTAATTCAATATTCCTTATAAATTTGTGACCATTTTTTTTTAGAATTCTGTTGTGATTTAGGTTGAAATACTCACCCTTATGCTTTGTCAAATGACTATTAAGATATGCTATATGTTGATGAATTTCACATGAGTTACAAATCAAACAGGAATACTCACTTGGGTAATCAATCAACTATCAAAATGGGTTAATTTTACCTGATTACATTCCACATTTATCAAAACCTCAATATAGCAGAAATAATTTCAAATAATTTACAACTACTATTTATTGTTGAAAATAAAGGTTAACATTAATAATTCCTCATTGCATTAATGCATTAGATTAGTATTAAAGAGTAATGCAAAATAAAAGTATCCTTGAATAGTCCCCTACAACTGAAATCTATCCTCACTAATTAAAATTATCCCTACTAATCAATGAAAGTTTTATGTGATTAATTTATCTATTAAACAGAGTATATTTAATCAGAAACCCATCCCGTTATTTTCAGCCAGTTTACAGCCAAGAAACTCTGTATAGGATTACAACCTAAATCTTGTGGCTTTGATGATAATTCCTATCCAAAACAATTTTCTATTTTAATTAGGCCGCTCTCCCTAATATAGCCTTGAACTTCCTCCTTTCCATTTCTCAGGGGATTATGTAAAGTTGCCCCTTCTTGCCTACCAGCTACCCTAAAATCTCAATAAAAGCTTTTAGAGGAAAAGTATTTGCTAATATTCCTGAGGCTGCTTTGGATGGATTTTATTTTTTTTTTGATAAATGCACTTTGATCTTCTTGGAGGCATTCATTCTGAGGCTTACTTAACAGAATAATAGAGTTGAAAGGGTTCTTGGCGGTCTTCTAGTCCAACCCCCTGCTCAAGCAGGAAACTCTATACCATTTCAGACAAATGGTTATCCAGTTTCTACTTAAAAACCTCCAGTGTTGGAGCACCCACCACTTCTGGAAGGAAGTCGTTCCACTGATTAATTGTTCTAACTGTCAGGAAATTTCTTCTTAGTTTTAGGTTGCTTCTCTCCTTGGTTAGTTTCCATCCATTGCTTCTTTTCCTGTTTTCACATTGTCAACTCTGTTTTCTCCCTGTGTAACTTGTTCTTTTGTCTATTATGCTACGAGGAAGTGAATCCAAGATAGAATGTAGATTTTCATTAGCTTGCAAATTTTCTACAAAAAGGTTGTGGGCAAATATGTCCCTGGGTCCAATTTTGTTATAGTCAGGAATTAGCCACCATTGTGTTTATTCCCATTTTCATTACACTGTTTTTATCATGCACCAATTACAAAACAATAACATATTTTCTTCACTGAATCCTTGATTTAGCCGCATTCTCCAGTGAACTTTGTGACTGAGCAGGTCTTCAATATCCCAAAGCCAGAGCCAATTCGGGATGGTCCTCTGGAACCCTTCTGAATCATATAGACGTTTTAGACTGGCTTTTGATTTTAATGTAGCTGTAGAAGCTACTTTCCTACCATGTGGCTTTCAAAGCAAATTTCAGAAAAACAACTGGTGGGGGGGGGATTAAAGTCTTAACTTCTGTTGACATAGATACTTGTGTATGAAAATAGTGGTTCTTCATGTTTTTTTCTCTCCATATCTTACTTTTCTCTATACAGAAAATATAATTAGTCAAAGAAATACATTCTACATATTTCAGGTAACACATTCCATGTCTGATAACCCTGCTAGATTGTTTAATGTTGTATCCCATTTACCTTATGCTGTTTTATTGTCTATACTCTTATCACAGGGGTCTTCAAACATGGTCCTTTTATGACTTGCGGATTCCTCAGCCAGGTATACTGCCTGAGGAATTCTGGGAGTTGACATCCACAAGTCATAAAAGGGCCAAGTTTGAAGACTCCTGCTCTATCACAATATTTTAGTTTTTACAGTTTTTATATAAAAAGTGAATATCATATAATAATTAGTATCTTAAAGTTTACAGTTCCATATTAGTAATTCCTATAACATTGTTATTCAGTCAAGGTTCGAACCAAAATATGCCAGCAAATCTGGAGAACAACACAGCAACCAGCAGTTTGGAAGAAGTCAATCCACATTCCAATACTAAAAGAGTGAGACTTAACAGAGTGTGCAAACTATTGTATAATATCCTTAAATTCACATGCTAACAAAATAATTCTTACGCTCATCCAGCATAGATTAGAGTCCTACAAGGAAAAAGAGATGCCGAATGGTCAAAGTGGCTTTAGAATAGGCCATAGAATATAATAATTACTGATGCACCCACAATATAGTAATTGAGAAAGCCGAAGAATATTAAAAAGAAGTCACTGTGTGCTTTATTGATTAGAGAAAGGCCTTTGACAGTGTCATTCCCCTCAAGTTGCAGAAAGTGTTCAGAAAAATGGGGAAGTGTTCAGAAAAATTATCCTCAGCATGGACTGAACATGGTAAAAAGACTGGCTCCAGGCTGGTAAAAGTATATTTTGCAAGGTTGTATACTCTTGCCTTATTTATTCAACTTATATGCTGACTATATATTAAGGAAACTTGGATTGAAGAAAGATGAGTGTGATTTTAAAAATGGAGACAGAGACATCAATAAACTGTGCTATGCTGATGACATTGTCCTGATAGCCAAAAATGCAAAGGATCTGCAAGCCTTAATAATGAAAGTGAAATAGCACGGTGAAAAAAAAGGAGGCTAAGATTAATTGTAAGAAGATCAAAGTAATGACATCAGGTAGAACAACCAACCTTAAACTGACAATGCAGATTTCTAAGTGGTCGATGTCTTCTGCCTTTTAGGATCAACCATCAACAGTAAAGGAACAAGCAATCAGAGAATACACCACAGACTAGCGCTTTGTAGAACAGCTAGGAAAGTTATGGAAAAAATATTCAAATGCCATAATATGTCTGTACCTATAAAAATCAGAATCATGCAAGCCATGATATTCCCTGCAACACTCTAGGAAAGTGAATCTTGGGCTTTGAAGAAGCAAGGTGATATTTTTGAAATTTGGTGTTGGAGAAGTGTTCTGAGAATGATACGGACAGCCAAAAACATCAAAGACATCAACCCAGAACTTTCACTTGAGGCACAAATGATCAGATTCAAATTACCCTGTTTTGGACACATTGTATGAAGACAGTCTCTGGAGAAGGCTCTAATGCTGGAAAAAATGGAAGGAAAGAGAGGAAGAGGACTACCAGCAGAAAGGTGAATGGACTCAGTTATAGTGACAATTAGTGCATCATTGGAAGACCTGAAAGACCAAATTAGGGACAGACCATCAAGGAGAAAATCTACCTACCTGGTTGATAAGAATTGACAGTGACATGATGGTACATAATTGATACGTTATTCCAGGAATTGCATATAGTTTATACTGATCTACTCCCAAAATGAAGATAGGTGATAGACGAATGAGATGATATTCCTCTTGTATTTTGAAAAGGCACAGCCTCGCCACTGGAAAAGCCTATTTTAGTAACAGATGTTAATGTATAGCTGGACTTTTCAATTGCTTCTTTTATCTCAGATTTGCTATGGACACCCAATGAGCCTTTCTTGCCAAATTATACATGCCCAGGGTTTCAGGGGTTATATCACCCAGGGAGGATAGAGGACTGTTTGTAATAATCAATACAACCATCATTTCAATGTTTCCAACATAGAAAGCAATTTTCTCTTGAGGTTTTTAAGGACTTGGACACTCTTAAATGAAAGCTCTTGCATAATCCACCCTGCTTATTACTTCCTATCCAGCAGTAATAGAGAAATTGCCCTTTGGGTCCATTCCTCTTTGGCCTGTTAATGGACATTGTTTATAAATTTCACAATAGTTTGTACACATAGCAGAAATATGCAGAAAGAAAGAAATACTACTCAGTACTGAGGGGAAATGAAAAGAAACATGTACAAGTGAAACTACTTGCCTTAGCTCAGACCAATTCTCTCTTAGTAACTGAAGCACCAGTGGCTGAGATGTTTTCATTAGCTTATCCTGGAAAACATCACATAAACTGCACTTACAATAGATTCACAGCCACCTTTATAAACTTAAATATAATTGCATGCTGCTGCTTCCCTGTAAGGTGCCAGATATCAAAGATGGAATCAAAAAAGAAAGTAAATAAAAACAATGGAAGGAAACAAAAAATGCAATTCCCTTCTTTCCGAATGAAACAAACGAATTAAAGGGCAATTCAGGATTTGTTCCTATGCAATAGTGAATGGAAAAATTATAAACACAAAAGAAATCTACTTGAAATAATATTTAATTATTGTTTCTGATAGCCTTTGACAAGCAAGACTTACCTGTAGGTAAGACTTTGGCTCTCTGGAAGAACTATGCTAGAAAGTAAATAATAAAATAAAATATAACATTATGTCCAATCCTGTGTTTTTTTCCAATTTTATTCTATTTGCAACTAATATGTTCCTTGTGTTATTCATCTTCTAACCAGCAAAATTCTGCAATTCAGCAGTTTTGTTTCCCTGAGACATGGAATGAATAACTCTTTCGGCCAGTGTTTTGCTTTCTCCTATTGTCAGCTTGTAGACTGAGATTTCTCTCATTAATTCCTTTATTTGCAATTACTCATAAAAGACTCTCTTGGGATTAACATCAATCAGGAGATAGTTAGCAAATTGTCAGCAAGGAGAATACTTGGACACATGCCACTGATCCAATCCCCAGCTACATTATCATAATGGATAACATTCTATCCAATGCCGAAGGCCACAAATATCTGTCAATATCTTCAGATATTTTTGTTCATGACCTTTTTGTCTGCTGAAATGAGGGCATTCGCCAATCTTGCAAACTTCCTTTTGTATGAAGTTTATAAATAAGTAGTAGCCACCTCAGGATAATGAGAGAGAACTTTTGATGAGAGTAGACATGGCTAAACAAACGATCATCAAAGTCACTTTGACTTCAGTATTCAACTTTTGACACGGATTTGGGTCTTGGGAGATGAGAATGAGGGGGCTTGTATTTTACTTCACAGATTTCTTCATCTTGATGAAATAAATTGATGGATTGAGTTTGTGTAGAAATGGTAAACTGAAGAAGACTGTAGGAGAATTGTGAATCTTTTAATATGTCCCCATGTGAGTGGCTTATCTTTTAGGACTTCATATACTGATGTGATTATGCTACAGGAGATCAGATATGATTTTAAACCAGGATACAGTGGTCCCATGGTATTCAACTGCTTTGAAACTCATCGAATTTGATACTCAATGCATTTTGACATGAAAATTTTGTCCCGGTACTTATTGTTTGTTTGGTACTCAATGCATAAGCTAGAACTTGTCAGTGTCTGCCCAGAACTTTATATTGTCTTTCATAATTTTTCTATAGGGGAACTTTTTCAGTTGATTTGAACAAGTCTGTGAAAGTTTTACCAAAGTTTTAAAACTTAAAAGGGATTTTTATGTCTTCTTTTGTTTTTTTTTAAATAAGCATTGATTTTATTTATACCTTGTGAGATTGATATATCTCTCAAAGAATAGCAAGGTGATTTCCCTTGTCACACACTTAAATACTACCATAGTCAGGCAGCAACATCCTTCCAGCTAATTATTAATAAAACCTATTAAACTTTATCTAATTTATAGCTGCTTTTGGTTGCTTTCAGTTAAGAGAGAAAATTTGTTTTAATACAGGTAGAGCTAACGTCTACTTAGCTTAGTTTCACCCATGGTCTGGAAACAGACTAAAAGAAAATTCCTGCAATAAACTAATAAACCAAATAAAATTGATAAATAAATTCCAAAAATATGAATTAGCACTAATAAATGATACCCTTATGTTCAGTTTGTGTATTTATGTGCTATTTTAAAAAGCAATCTTCTAATAGTTTTATTACGCTTATATACTAATATATTGCTCTCGGAATGATAGGTTAGCGTGATTATTTTTTTTAGAAAGAGCATTAATACTAGCAATTTAGTTCAATCGTTCAGGGTCTGTTACAATAGTAAGCTAATATAGGAACAGTGAAAATAAATATCTTACCGAAAATACATTTTCTATTCCAAACGACACCTGTAAGATTGGGAAAAACATTTTTTGATGAACTAAATACAACAATATTGAAATTTATCTGGCAAGGAAAAAAAGCTAGAATCAGACTGAAAATGTTATAAGAAGCAAAAGAAAGTAGAGGATTTGGACTGCTGGACTGGACGTTATACTACCAAGGAACTATATTAACAATGCTCAGAGATAAAAGACTATTATACCTAGAGGGGCATGACCTACAACTTGGTTGGAATGCCTTTCTGTGGTATGGGAAGAATAAAATTCATAGATACTTTCAAAACCACTCTATAAGAAATGCACTTCTTTTAGAATGGGAAAAAATAAAAGCGAAAATTTATATCATAAATTTATATCATAAATTTATATTTATACTTGGATGGCTTTCAACAATGGAAGCATTTGCTTACTCAAATTTAATTAATTACAACAAAGTTGTGACTTATAAAGATATTTTGAACAATGAAGGGAAATTGAAAGACAGACAAAAGATAGAACAAGGTATTGATCTATCATGGTGGCCATATTTGCAAATCCAAACGAGATATGAAAAAGATGCTAAAAGAATGAGATACTATAAAGTACAGACAGAATTCGATCAGATACTGCTAAAAACAGACAAAAACTGATTAAAAAACTTTATAAATATTTGTTAAGCTTAAAGATGGAAGAGGAACAAGTACAAGAAACAATGAGAATATAGGCAAAGAACTTTGGACATAATATAGAACTAGAAAACTGGTAAGGTTTGTGGGAAAGAAATGCTAAATTAATGAAAGCAGTGGCATATAAAGAAAACTTATACAAAATGTTTTACAGATGGCACTTAACACCAGTGAGATTAGTGAAATGTTTAAAAATACTTCAAACAATTGTTGGAAATGCAAACAAAAGCCTATTACCATATCTAGTGGACATGCCCTAAAGCTAAAAGATTTTGGTCAAAAATACACTTATGGTTGGAGAAAATGACTAAAAAACAAATAGATTTTAAGCCAGAATTATTTTTGTTAGGAATAATAGAAGCAAACCATGAGAAAGACTGTAATTATTTAATTTTACATGTACTAACTGCAGCAAGAATTGTATTTTGTCCAATATTGGAAAAATGAAAACCTACCAACTGAAGAAGAACTAATTAAGAAAATTTTAGAGTGTGCAGAAATGGATAGATTGACTTTAAAGAGAAAAGAGAAAAAAGATTCAGTGTATTTTAGATCATGGGATAATTTTTATCAATGGCTAGAAAAACGAGTTAGAGAGAAAGGAAGGTGATATGTAACAATGAAGATATACTAGTAAGAAGAAGACTATTGAGCGATTAATTAACATATTGTTTATGATAATTAATTATTATTCATTGTTTTTTAAATACATGAACCCAGGCAACATGCTGTTTGCTAAATATTAAGAATGTTATTTTAAAAAATCCTAACCCTAACCCCAACCCTAACCCCGACCCCACCCTATTCCTAATCCTATAAAAATTATATATATATAATTGAGCTGAATTGCCAGTATTATACATATACATATCAAAAAAATAAAGGGAACATTTTACCATGGAACTGAAGGGGTTTGCGTCAGGTTCGAATCTCGGAAGGGTATGTCTGACTGATGAAAACCAAATAAGGTTAGAAATAGCTATCTCAGTACTCCCTTAATTCTTTGTTAGCATTCCAAATTTTGAAACATATATATATATATATATATATATATATATATATATATATATATATATATATTTCAAAATTTGGATTGCTAACAAAGAATTAAGGGAGAACTGGAATAGCTATTTCGAACTTTTTAGTTCTTTTCAACCAGACATACCCTTCTGAGATTCGAACCTGGGCTGTCTGCATATTAGGCAGATGTATTAACCTCTAGACCACTTTCTCCCATATTTGGGCCGACAGGGTGCACCAAACTCAAGATTTATAGATTTATATATATATAGTACTGGCAAGTTAGCTCAACCATTCATGATCTGTTACAATAGTAAGCTAATGTAGGAAAAGCTTGTAATGATATCTCATACAACCCAGATCCAAAATTCTGACTGTTGCTTGTGTACAAGTTTCCCCCTTTCACAAAACCTACAAAGAGCACCTCAAAGTCAACTGTAAAATGAAAAAGAGTTCTGAAAAGCTAACAGAGTTAATAGATTTGTGCCTGAAAGTAAGTGATTGGCAAAGTAGGCCAGTTAAATTGATCAATTAAGACCTGAGTCCCAGCCAAATCTTGTGTCCTTTAATCCTCCCACACTTATCAAAAACAATAGTTTGGAAGTGGAGCAATGCCATTATAATTTATATCAAGTTATTTCAGGAATGGACAAAATTGTATGCTACGTTGCCTTTGTTGCCTTGCTGAAAACAGCAGGGTTGGGCTTACTGTGTTTATTGTGCATGTAAACATAATTCTCGACTTACAACAGTTCATTTAGTGACCATTCAAAGTTACAATGGCACTGAAAAAAGTGACTTATGACCATTATTCACTTACAAACCATGGTCACATGATCAAAATTCAGACATTTGGCAACTGTTTCATATTTATGACGGCTGCAGTGTCCCCAGGGGGGGGCGTTATGTGATCCTCTTTTGCGACCTTTTGACAAGCAAAGTCAATGGGGGAGCCAGATTCATTTAACAACTGTGCTACTAACTTAACAACTGCAGTGATTCACTTAACAACTCTCTTGAGAAAGGTCATAAAATGGGGCAAAACTCAGTTGTGGTCGTAAGTCGAGGACTACCTGTACTATAGGACAAAATGGCAGCCTATTCTATTTGATATTTGTTAATTGTATCTGGGATTTGTTTCTGTTCCTTTGGGTTTGCTGAATAAAGTTGGCCAAATCCTTAATTGAATTATTCAGTTTGCTTATTCTGTATATAAGATGCCTTCAAAGCTGAATCAAATATTGTTCAGTAAAGCTAAACAGAATGCAGTGACAAAAGGGGAAGGAAGCCAGCCCTGAACCTACCTTGGAAAACAATTCCTGGCAGACATAGTGTATTCTAGACCACCGTGTAGCTTTTAGAGAGAAAAGAATATACAAATTAAAGCAGGGAGTGACACCTTTCAGAGCATGGATGATCAGGTTCTATTCTTGACAGCTATGATGACTGCAGATGTCAGTTTCTTAGTGGAATGAAAAGAAATAATCCCTTACCTGATTGCGTAATAGGCCTTGCGGCGGACAAACGACATGCTATATATTGTACAAACGAATAGTGAGTTAGCAGAACTAATTGCATTATCTGCTTGTCAGGTGGCTGAATTCCTAGGGAGTGGATATTGCTGCGGAATAGAGAATGTTTGGCAGCAATGGCAGCCTCAGCCCTATGCTTTGTGCATTATGTGGAGAAGCACTGATCCCCTTCCAAGCCGGACCAGACCTGGTTATCCAAACTCTTTGAGAAAATGAGTAGTTCAAGACTGCTGCTTATCAACTTGACTTGTCACAGAAGCTAGTTGGGGGTGGAAAGAAAAGAGTGAAATAAATAGACTGAATAATTCAATTCAACTCAATTCAATGCTAGGGTTTTTGGGAATTATAGTCCAAAGCATATACAGAATATTTGTTGGAATATGCAACAGTTATGGTGAAATGCCCATAATCTAGCAAAGTCACTAGGTGACACTCTTGTACCAGAAATGGGAATAGGGGAAGAAAGTCCCCCCCCCTGTTTCTTGGAACAACACCCTTCTTTAATGCCTGCTTGTATGTTTGTTCTTAAACTTGGCTTCTACCAAGTGTATTATACCTGTCCAAGCTACCTTTTATCAAGCAGTATGCCATTTACAGACTACTAACTCAATCCTTTATTTATTGCTGCTGAATGATTATAGAACTTACCATGCAACAAAACCAAGTTAGAGAAGGCTGAAACAGGATAGTCTTCATCTAGCTATGGATGTGCTGAATACAGACATTTTTAATTCAGTGGAATCCATTATTCATGATGAACTATTAAAACCAAATTTTCTCATTTCTTGGGATCTCTAAAATATCTGGAGGTCTCTAGAGAGATTCTTCAAGAAGCAAATGCATCAATTATTTTCCGGCTGGATCTACAGGAAGTGGTGAACTGTGTTGAATATACAATGCAAAAGCATTCAATTAGTATGTGGAATTTGCAGAAGCATCCAATGGACCAGAGTGCTTTTTAAAATAATCGCTTCCATGTAATCATAGAAAAACAATCTCACTCCTGTAGTAAAAGTAGCTAATATATATATAATTAGATTAATGTGCTGCCCATCTTGTCTAGAGGCAAATCTGGACAGCTTACAAACATTAAAACCAGTTTTAATTAAGTTAAAATATTGAAAAGATTATTATTATTTTTAACACGCGAAAAGATTGAATCTAAATAATTTTGGAACCCGTTAAAGTTGAATTTGGTCAGAGGTTACCATTGCTGAATTCTTTCTTATAAAGTCATAATTAATAAATTCTATACTAGTAATAGTAAATAATACAATAATAGTACACTACTAATAGTACCTTGTTATACATTCTTTCTTATACAACTGGATGGCCAAGGGCCACAATCACAATATGGGCTTTATCGTTTTGGGGACTCATGCTTCTTATGGCCTTGAAATCACAAGTTGAAATCTATTTTCCTGAACTGGTTCCAACTCTCCATTGAGCCACCATTTGCCTTCCCCTGATCACTGACAAGATTGGAATGTACCGGGATCTTTTCAACAACTTGAACATGATATTCACCCTACTTCACAGCTCAGACTGTTAGATCTCTTTGCCAGCAAATATGGTGCCTTGAGGCTATTCGCTTCTGAAGTGCTTTTTGGCAATAGAGCTGCAGGGGGTACAGGGTAGCCTTAAATGTTTCACAAGGGGCCATCTCTCACTTTTCTGTTTTTAAACCCGTGTTTCTTAGCATCTGCTTGAAAACTCTGCCACTAATCCACCTCCAGATTATGAGGCAAAAGATAAAAGATCTGTGGCATCTGTTGAAGAACTCTGGGGAAACCTCCTCTCAATTCAGATCACGGTTTTCAAATCAGATAAAGGTATGAGTTTTATTTGGAATTGCAGGCCCGCATGGAACATCGCTGGATGTTTCCTCCCAAGAGGAATATCTGGGCTATCGGGAATTTGCTGATAAAGTGTCAGGAGAAGTGAAGGAAAGGAAGAATGGATCATTTGACATGGAAACTTTGACTGTTTGTTGTTAGGCCATCTCAAAATGTAATTCTGAATTCCTAGACTCTGTTATGTCTAGGGGGAAAATACAATAACAAGGTGCTGTGGAAAGACAGCTTGGGTGGTTTATGTATTCACTGGAGGAGAGGGGGGGCAGTACAAAACTAGCAGAGTAAACTGAAAATGGAAAAAAATGCAAATAAACATGGACTGAGTTTACTTTCAGAATGCTAATACATGTATCAGATTAAACTACAGGGGGCAAGAGCATTCCTAGCGAATCTTAGATCAATGAAAGTATCTCATCTACTTGCATTAGAATTACTCCTAGAAGTTAGGATCATTTGGATTTCCTCTAGTTCTCTGGATTTATCACAGACGCCCTTATATTATTTTCTCTAAAGTGACCTTGTGATGGAGGGATGCATGGCTGAGTTCATAGGGTACCTTTATTTTCCAAATCAATGCATTATCCATTGAAAAACAGATACATATTCAGGTTTTCTATACATGATTTTATGTTTGTTGGCAGGGACTGCTGTTGACCAGAAGTAACAGTCTTCTTTGTTTTGGTACACTACTCATGATTCCTAACTCCTTCATTCCTTTTTCTTCTTTTTCACATTTGATCTTCTGTTTAAATACCAATCATCCCCATTTGAATTCTAGACTAGCTGGAAATTATGTTGCTGCTTGATATTTGGAGCCAGGCATAAAGAGCAAAATTCTTCCACAAATCAAAGTCGGTGGATATTGTATTTCTCTGTTGATGGCATAAAGCTGAAAAATTGATGCCTTTTTGCTTCTCTTTGCTTTGCATAATTATGAACATATTAACAACCTGGAACATGTTCCTTTATTCTACATTTCCTTCATCTCTATGTCTGCTCTGCGGCTATTTTTATAATAATTTAAAATGAACGTGCAAAAAGCAGCAGAAGGACAAGTGGAAAAGTTAAGACATCCTTCTAATTTGCCTCTGCATCTCTTCCTTCATTTGGTCAACTCAGAATTTTATTAACTGTAGTATTTAATCTCACATTTTTTTGTATTGTCTCCCACTATATTTCAGTCATTAATCACTGTTTGTTTCACAGCCCACAGTAGTAGTGAATTGAACACTTACATGGTTGACAGTTAATTAAAAAAATCATTTTAGATTTATTGGTTGAAGGCACCAAGCTATTCTCCCTAACCTTAGTGAGGTTGAACTGTATCCACTACGCTAATTCTCACAGAGCTGCATTGAGTCATAGCTGTAGGAGGGTGAATTACTTTTATATGACATTGGTTTCTTTCTAATCTACAGGCTAGAATAGAGACAAATGACAAAAATGTTCTTCCTGAATTTTTATAAAATTGTACAAACTTTTCCCAAACAAAATTCTTCTCCCAAACTTGCAGAAGGCTAGATACAATCAAAAGCTACATATTTCACCCGATTTTTCCCAGCTTCTATGCATCACAGGCAGTGATGTCATGGCATCACTGGTACAGCTGGGAAGAGTAATATAATATTATATTATTTATAATAATTCTCAATCTTTACAGTCCTATTTTATTTTAAGTGTGCATTGGAGAGGATATTAAACCTAAAACAAAACATGAATATGCTTTTATTTGCCACTATATTTTAGTGGTCCCATCATGGCTGGCTCTGAGGGCCATAAATTAAGACTAAAGATGCAAACAATCCAGATCATAGGTTCTTTGACCCTGTTATGGAGATGCAGCATTCCCAGATCTGTTTCATACACACTTTTTAAAATATTGTGACAAGAGCACATCAAGAAATATACACTGAGTGATGCATATACTAGATATAAAATGCAGACATGCTCCTATTACAGTATATTAGGAAAATTGTTTGGGCAAACATGCTTTGTTAGGGAAAGCACACCTAACAAGTGGTTTATTGAAAGAAGCACAAA
>NW_015388307.1:30379-37374 GCF_001527695.2 Protobothrops mucrosquamatus
AATAATAATAATAATAATAATAATAATAATAATAATAATAATAATAATAATAATAATAATAATAATAATAATGGTAAAGTTGGAAGGGACCTTGGAGGTCATCTAGTCCAACCCCCTGCTCAGGCAGGAAACCCTATACCATTTTGGACAAATGGCTGTCCAGTTTCTTCTTAAAAACTTCCAGTGTTGGAGCATTCACTGCTTCTGGAGGCAGGTTGTTCCAATGGTTAATTGTTCTAAACACTTGCTGGTGTTGTTACCACAACTGTGTTAATTTGAAAGGAAATCAGGATCAGGAAGGGTGGAAGGAAGAGGAAGACAACTGATTGGCAATCTGACGTCGTGAGTCCCAGTAGAAACCAGCAGAGTAGGCATTCCTGCAAGGAATTCTTCTAACCTCCCTGGTGGCACTTTATCCCCATCACTGGGGATGGGACTGTTACCACCAGCTTGAACAGTTCCTCCACTTCCGATGTGCTTGCTCCAAAAACTCTGTGAGTCTGTGCTGCAGACACTAGCTGTGGTGTCTAGCAAAGTTTCTCCCTGCGGGATGTGGATGTCTTGAAACTAGGAATGCTAAATGTGCTTTTTAATTAGCTGTCAGTGGAGCCAGGCTGTTGCCCCCTCGTTTCCCTTTCAGTTCAAGTTAAAATAGAAGGTTAAGAGGTCTGGGCAGAGATGCTGGAAACGCCATTGCTAACAATGCTACCGCAGAAATGCCATATGGCTGCAAAGGGCGCAAAGAAAAATGGGAGTGCTAATCACTTGGTAACCGCAGAAGACGTCTAGGTGGCATTTGCACACAAGAGTACAAGTGCACACTGCCTCCCTCTTATGGAAATCCCAGTGAAATGAATGAGAACATTTTGGTGTCACTCATGGATGGATTCCTATATGAATCGATTTTCAGAGAACAAACGAAGGACATGACAACATTTTATCAGAACCACGACTAGTGGGTAACCATGTGTGACTCAGTACTTCTGTTATTATTATTCCTTAAATGAAACAAGAGTCTTTCATTTTTGCTTGAACAGACAAACAAGATGTTTCTATCATAGCTGGCTGCACGTAGATGGATCTGTGAGTCACTCAGATCCACACTTCAACTTATTCCAACAAGCCACCCCCATTTCTCAAGAGGTAGTAATGCATGGATTGACTTCAGCCAACAGCTAACAGAACTTCTACCACCATTTTTACACTCCACCTTGTCTAGCTCAAGCCATATTGTCTGCTTTGCCACCTCATTTCAACTCCAGCCTCTGCCATTCCAGCTGGCTGCTGCCCTCCACTGCCATTTTTTTTACAAGCATGCAAATGCTGGGCTTTGTATCTATCTGTGGGAGGGTATGAGCAAGTTCCTTCATGGCCCTGTGCAACAATGATGGATTGTCTTTCTTTTTTTGTTTTTCAACCAGGGGGAATTGACATGTATTCTGTCATTTTTGTCTTCTAAACCAATTACAGTAAAACTGTTAAAACTTCCTTCCTTCCTTCCTTCCTTCCTTCCTTCCTTCCTTCCTTCCTTCCTTCCTTCCTTCCTTCCTTCCTTCCTTCCTGTAAAGAATCAGGGGGAATCCAGGTCTTTAGTAAGCATAGTCTAAACAGAACATCAGGCCATAACCATGATCAGAAGAAGGTTGGGGTTTAAATCTGCAATGGGGTTTCTTGCCCTGCCTTGACTTCCAGCTTGACTGTGCACTGGAGAGAAGCAGCTTAAGGCAGCACTGAAGAAAAAAATATTTTGACAAGATGGCACCAGATTGTTTCTTTGTCTGATCTAATCCCTCTGTGGATCCCGGCACTTGTAAAGTAATTTACAAACCCTTAGCTACCCTTACAATGCATTACAGATTAGCCTAGCAGCTTCCCTCAACATGATGACCAAATTTCCATATGCCTCAGTAGCATGCTTAATGTTCAGAGGCCATTGTAATCTTAATGCAGTCTATCTAGAAGGAACAGGCAGGAAAACCTGGGCCAGCCATACCCTTAGGTTGAAGTTGCTGCAGTGATCAAAGTAGGAATGTGCACGGATTCATCTGTAAAACATGCCTGGCTTCAAACTTTTGCAACCTTATATCATTATTTGCAGATATATTTCAAATTCCTGTCTAGGAAATGTCTAGCCATTTAGGTGTTACCGAAGTGCATTTCCTAGTTCCCCTTGCCACTGGCTGAATTGGTTGAGATTGTTGGGAACTGTAATTCAACAACAACTGATGGTGTTTATTAGTGCAAACTATAACAGTTCTATAATAAGCACAAAAGGGCTATATTATTTTGTATTCCCCCTCCAGCAATACCTTTTAATCCTGGTAGTGCTATATAAAAGGGGGTTATTTTCCCTACAAATGGCTATTCAAAAAGTCCCATCCTGTGATAACTTCCATTTCAGAATAATCTTCATCTGAGCATTCTGAGCTATCTTACTGCTTGGGAATTCTAAATTCTACTGCTAAGAATTGTCTCCAACCCATCTCTAAAAAAATAAAATTAAATAAGAGGTGTATGCATGTACATGCTATTGTGGGCAATACCTGGCTCATCTAAAGCAGCCAAATCACACAGAAGATGCAACATAATTTTATTAGCATACATACAGTATATATTGAGTCCCCAGCAAAGTTTGCCACTTTGCTGAGCAGCCACAATCAAAAGCAGAACCAGAGATTATATATATATATATATATATTATCTTACAATACTACATTGCAAAGACAAGACAAAAGAAAGAGACCAGCACAGTAGAAATTACAGCATGACATTGGAATGTTTTAGATAAACTTTTCCATATGACCTTACTATTATTTATTCCTTCCTACTAGGTCAGCATACTGGTCATGCTATCTCTGAGATATGGTCAGTGGATATTAACAAACTGGTTTACTGGGCTACAAGTTTCTGACTGAATCTTTTCCCTGTTGCCACTGAGGGTGAATTAATCTCAGACTTACCAGGTAGACTAGACAAGAAACACAGCCAGATAAGCTAATTCTACTTTATTGTAAAGCCACATTAACAGAATCTTGCAAGTCTAAAAGTACAATTCTCCTGCCATCACCTTTACAGCTTAATAGCTTATGGAGGGTCCCTCCTGAGTCTTTTGCTCCCCCCCCCCCGCTATGCAACTGTGGGCTATGATCCCTTTGATCTGACTCAAGGGAGCCTCTCATCACCAGTCTCCCAAGGTCATTCCTACATACCAATACTATTTAGCTTGCCACGTATGTTTTCTTATAGGGCACTTTAAGCAGTTCTTGTGGAGGGAGGGAATCTCATAGGTTTGGTAGTGAATGCAGCTGCCATGTGTATGGAGGGACCAAGCTTTTACCATCACAATGCTCTCTTTCTATGAGATACAGATTCCGTAAATGATGTCAACCACCTATTGCTGGATAATCCAGTTAAAGACTGGGACATTGACAGCCTTAGAAAAGATTGCCATAAATGATCAACAGGAGCAAAAAAGAGTGAAAAGGGTTCACACTGGCTACCTGAGCTCTTATCTACAGTAACCCCCCCAAAAAAACACCCAGTAAGGCAGCTTGTAAGGTACAGGTTATGACTAAGTGATAACATGAAGAAAGAAAAGATAAGGAAAGTAGGCAAAAGACTGTGTGTAGAGCAAATAACTCAAGGAAATTAATGAAAAATTACCCAGGATAGTGGAAGGACTAGACAGAGAACTAGACATACTAATTTCATTATTAAGAAGAATGTAGAGTTACACTTGATCTTAGCCAAAAGACTGAAAAGCAAGAAACCTTGCAGGCTGTCATCTGGGAGATTGTAAATACCTGTGCCTGCTGATCCATGCACAATCCTTCTGAGTTGAAAATATTAGAAGCAAAACAGTACATGTTATGCAGTCTTGCTCTCTGGTTTTCTGTTATGCTTCCTCACAACCTTACAGATTAAATAAGAAACAGAAGACTGTTGTACGTATAACCGCTCTCTGTGTATTGTCTCTGTTCACAATTTTAGTCTGGCTGATTTCTAACAAATGATGACCTGAAAAGGTAACATTACTTTGTCCCCAGAAGACAGTCCAGCCAACATTTTAAATAAATTTAAATAAATGAGACAGAGTTTCAATGAAGTGTTTTTCATTCCACTTAATCTTATAACACCAGCACTTGAAACTGAAAATGGTAGTCTTGGACAAAATCCTTGGATTTATTAATCTGAAATTTGGCAGGACTGATCTCCTAGAAAGGTTCGACTGTCTGTGGAGCGAATTCCATTTTTCCAAAGCATGTTTTAAAAGTAACTAGTTTTCTTTTATCTTTGAAATTAAACTGTAGGTAGCCTGGACCAAAACTTTCTAGTCTTCAGTCCTGCCCAGGATGCATAGAATCACAGAGCTGGAAGGGGGTCTTTGGAGGTCTTTTAGTCCAATCTTCTGCACAAGGTAGGAAACCTTACCAGACAAATATGGTTGTCCAATCTTCAGTTGAAAATATCCAGTGATAGAGAACCCACAATCCTGGATGTAAGTTGTTTCACTGTTTAATTGTTCTCATTGTCATGAAATTTCTCGTTAGTTCCACATTGGATTTCTCTTTAATGAGTTTTTAGCCACTTCTTCTTGTCCTGCCCTCAGGCACTTTGGAGACTAAGTCAACCCCCTCATTCCTGTGAGTGCCCCTCAAGTACCAGAAAACATCTATCATGTCACCTCTAATACTCCTTGTCCTTAAGTTAGACATACCTAAACCCTTTAACCATTCATCTTACAATTTAGTCTCCAGACCCCTTATCATCTTTGTTGCTCTTCTCTGCACTCTTTATAGTGTCCCAACATCTTTTTTGTGTTGTGTTGATCAGAATTGGATGCAAAATTCCACACGTTGCCTTACCAGTGAAATGTAAAGTGGTACTATCACTTCTCATGATCTTGATACTATCCCTCAGTTGATGCAGCCTGGGACTGCATTGCCTTTTTTTGGCAGCTGTAGCACACTACTGGCTCATACTTCAGTGGTGGTCCTCTAGGAGATCTAGATTTCTCTCACTACTGTTGAGCTAGGTACTGCCTATTCTATACCTTTGCATTTGGTTTTTCATGTCTGGTGCAGGACTTTTCTTTTCTCACCATTGAACTGCATCTTGTTGGCTAGGGCCCAGTGCTCAAGTCTAGCAAGATCCTTCTGTCTTCCAAAGTGTTAGTAACTTCCCCCAGCTTGGTATAGTCTGCAGATTTGATCCATCCCTCATCTAGTTCATTTATGAATATGTTGAAGAACATTCCCAATACAGAACCTTGAGCACCCCACAGCATGCTTTCCTAGCTCCGTTGATGACTGCACACTGAGTGTGGTTGGTCAGTCATCCATATCTCACATTGTTCTATCTTGCCAAGTAGGCTGTGGTCTACCTTGTCAAATGCCTTACTGGACTCCAAGAACAGTATATCCATAGCATTTACCTAATACACTAATTTAGTCACTGTCTCAAAGAAGGCAAAAAGGGTTGTCTGGCATGATCTATTTTTAACAAACCCACGCTGGCTTCTAATAATTACCTTGTTCATTTCTAGGTGCTCGCAAACCCATTGGTTGATTATCTTTTCCAGGATTTTTCCAAGTATTGATGTCAAGCTGATTGGTCTGTAGTTTCCTGGATCCAGCTTTCCCTGCTTTTTAAAGATTGGAACTTGTTTCAGCTTGTTTCCAGTCCTCTGGAGATTCCCCCATGCTTCAGGATCTCTGAAAGATTTTGTTCAGTGGTTCCAAGATTACATTTGCCAGCTCCTTAGAGACCATTATTCCCACATATTTCATTCAAGTTCATCAAAAAGAATACAGAAACTTGTTTCTTTCCAAGAAGAGTCAAAATGCAGCAATACCAAATATGGGAGTGACAGAAAGCACTCAAAGCCAATGTTTTCCAGATCATTGAAATGGGATGGAAACCTAATTATACCATGTTCAAATTCCTAATGCTGAAACAAGTCCCAGAGCAAATCCTGTAGCAAAAACAAAACAGAGACTTCCCTTAAATCATTTTACCATTTCATAAAATACTAGCTTTCTGGAATATGATCAATACATCCCAGTTCTTTGGAAGAAACCACACTGTTGGAACAGGAAGAGGAGTTTGTTGAATGCATCCTGTATGTCACATTTATCTTCAAATCCTTCTAGATGAAGGAACAAAGAGTGCTTCCATCAGCGAATGCATCTTTCAGTATTAGCCCACTTTCTGAAATTAATTACTCATTGAAATGGATCAGGACATCTCTGGTTTGAAGCCATCCATTCTTCAGCTGTGCTTCTTGACAAGGCCAAGTCAATTGGATGCTCACTGTAGCTTTGTGATTGTTCACCCAAGGCTGATGTGACATTTCTTTCTTTCCCTTTTTGACAACCATAGAACGCTTTGGCAATATGTCTTCCATGTCTCTCATTAAAGTTGATGCGCCAGAAACTCCTTGCTGCCAATTTACTTCTTTGCTTCAGAAAAATCTATTTTATAGACAGCATTTTTTTAAAGTAATGCTTTTACAGCCTCTTGTGGAAGATTGTACCCCGTCATTTTAAACAATAAACTACTCTGAGTACTTTGATTTTTTTTTTAAATAGCACCATTATTATTTCATATAGTATAGTACATCATATAGCAAGCAATCCCACATCTGCTGATCTTTTATTATGCTTGAGTTAGAACTGCTTGAGTAGGATGTATAATTTGAATGATGAGCAATGTAATTTTATGTGGAAATCAGAGTCTTCCAGTATTGGCTCCAATTTCTCCTAAGTCTTGCTGGCTATAGCAAAATGCAGGCTGAAAAGAGTAGCAAGAAATATTTGTGTCTTTCACTCTTAGCTTCAGATTTCAAACTTTTCTTCTAGTTGAAGGATAAATAGCTAGTTTACCCTTCTCCCAAAGACAGGAAGGTGGTTGAAAATTGGGCACATTAATATATTCTAGATCCTCGGATCCCATTGTGCTGTACCCTCTTCTGCTGGTTTTTTTCCCCTAAGGAT
>NW_015388307.1:37638-49525 GCF_001527695.2 Protobothrops mucrosquamatus
AAAGAGTAGCAAGAAATATTTGTGTCTTTCACTCTTAGCTTCAGATTTCAAACTTTTCTTCTAGTTGAAGGATAAATAGCTAGTTTACCCTTCTCCCAAAGACAGGAAGGTGGTTGAAAATTGGGCACATTAATATATTCTAGATCCTCGGATCCCATTGTGCTGTACCCTCTTCTGCTGGTTTTTTTCCCCTAAGGATGGAGGAAGATAGGCACAGGATGGGCTCACATGCCAGATTTGTCCTTTAAGGTTGATGCTTTGACTCTAGTCATGAAGAGGAAAGTCAATAATCTTTTGTCCCTGGGTTGGAATCCCAGACAATATTGGTGTCAACATCCAGCTCGAGAATCCAAATAAAACTCCAGGTTCATTCTGTCTCCGAAAATCTTACTGTTTATTTTGATTATATAGAATCAAAACTAACTCTGAGGTTCCAACACCAATTCATAGACTTAAACAATAAACATCTTATGTAGTCCATATACACAAGTTCACTTTGTTATGGGAAACGTCTGCTTCAAATGCACACCTGTTCTGATGTCCTTGAAAAGGCTTCACACTCTCACGATCTTCAGTTGAATTGTGGAAGTTTCATTTCTCCATCTAACCCACTTGAAAGTAACACCTCCCCCCCTTACTCCAAAGCAAGTTGAAACTCAGAGGCATGTAGCTGCCAAAGTTTAATCCTTGACAGTTGGTTTGCTTTACTAGCTGTGTGACTGCATGCAATATAGGTGGAGAAGAGGAGGATGTAGCTCAAGGAATCATTTGTATAATTTTTGTGTGATTTTGGTCTTTTGGTTTTGCTTTGCTTAACATAAGGTTTCCCTGACAGGGCTCTCATTTACTGAGTACTTCCTTGTCTCTCAGGGCTGAGGGAACCTGCAATCCCTGATAATGTGGTTATGGCAATGTAGTAAACTACATATTATCAATATTATGCCTGTGCAAAGAGAGATAGACTGACTCCTGTCTTTTCTTGCAAGTCCACATATTTCTCACAAATATCTTCTTAAACTAGTGGCCTTGCCCTTAGCATTTAACTGTTGCTAGCAGCTCTTTCCCCTCTGTTAGAAAGTCAGCTTGGTCAATTAAGAATCCCCAAATCTCAGTATTTATCTTTATTGGTAGCAGCTAGAATGCCACAAAATAAGTTGTATAGTAGCACAAAGAAGAACAGTGATTTGATTGAGTGGTTGGAGTTAGTGCCTGGCTGGACAGGTTGGCACTGTTGTAATGTGGTGGAGTTAGAGATTTATAAAGGCCGGAGGGATAGTACCTTGTTGAGAGGGGCTCAGGTGAAGAAGGTCTGCTGCCTGATTTGTGGCAGCTCTTTCTCACTTTCAAATAAAAGTTTCTAAATGCAAAGTGACTGGTCTTCCCTTTGGAAAAGTGATTTCTTCAGTTACCTGAACTTGGAGCAGCTGGGCTGTAATAATATAGTATGGACAAGTCTATGCATCAAGCTAAGCTAAAAAGTACTTTGCTTGGTGTGTTATACGAATCTAGGTTTTGTAAATCATGGGTTTGAATGACCTTGGTAACTGTAGCTTACTAGCAAACCACTGTTAAACAAACTATAACATAGGGTGAATCTTTAATTGATTATTGTTTACATGCCATCAAGTTGGTATTGACTCAGTGATCACATAGACAGGTTTCTCCAAGATGACCTATCCCCGACCTGCTATTTCACATCTTCCACTGAATCATGCATTGCACTAAATATAATGTGTTGAATGCACATTTATGATTATCTGACTAAATGTAAACGGCAATATTTCTATTTTTGTTTTGAGGATGAGAAGATATGGTTTCATATGTAACTATACATAAATTTAGTACCCCCTCTTTCTCCCTCCCATCCTTTCAGAAACCTATATGGCCACCCATCTAGCAGAAAGGACTCTAGATGGTGAACAAAAATAAAAGCACAATACAATTAAAGCAAAAAAAATCATTTAAAACAAAAAAAATGAAGCGCCAATAAAACTTGCACCAATCAGCATCCTGGCTCTAAGACCTGTGGCAAAGCCAAGTCTTTACTGCTTCCCTGAAGGCCAACTGGGTTGTTTGCCATCCATATCTCTAGGGACCAGCTGTGCCACAAAGGGACTGAAGGGACTCAGAGCATGTTCCCGACCAGTTCTAATGGGACAAGCAGATACCATTGAGGGTAGGTGGTCCTGCAAATTACTGTACCCATGCCATGTAGGACTTTAAAAGTGACAATCACCACCTCTAATTGCACCCAGGAGCCATTTGGAAACCAGTACAATTCATGCAGCAATGGAGCTATGTCAACATACTGTGATGAGCCCATCACTGCCCGTACCACTACTTTCTAAACCAACTGCATCTTCCAAATGTTTTTCAAGGGCAGCTCCATGTAGATCACACTGCAATAGTTCAATCTGGAGGTGATTAAGCAAGAGCATAAGCAGCAATGGGCAATACCTCCTGATCCAGGAAAGGGTGCCCAAAAGGTATTTGTACAAGGGCGTTCCTGCCACCTTTTTTTACACTGTCTCAGACTTTCCAGCAATCTAAACAGCAGTCAGAAAAGCCCAATTCAGATTTAAAACAGCAGCTATCTCCTTTTCTTTCTCTTTAACACGCATAGAGATATTCACGCATTGCCCTAATCTTGAATATAAGCAATGTTTGCTAGTCATTGTGTGACTCATGTCCTCTAACAAATGTTTTACAGGCTGAATTCACACTGCATTGAGTCAATATGTGGATTCTTGGATTGTGACGTAGGCAGTCTTCCCTAACCTGGCTGCTTCCAAATACATAGACTTCCCCCCCCCCCAGAATGTTAAGAAATGATTCTGCTTGTTCAGGAATGTTGGGAGTTGAAATTCATGAATCTTTAGGGCATCCAGATTGGGGGCGGCTGATTTAGTACATCATTTGAAGCAGCTACTGTGGTTTGCAAGCCATGTTTTATCCCACAACATTACATGTAAACCCAGCAAACAGTTAGTTAACAAAAGTCAAGCCTTGGCAAAAAAAAAAAAAAAAAGACACACACACACACACACACACACAGAGAGAGAGAGAGAGAGAGAGAGAGAGAGAGAGAGAGATGAATCCATCCTTTATCTGCAGAATTGCACAGCCCCTCCTATCTTCTGCTTAGCTCCCCTTGCAATCTCTTCTAAGCCCTTGCCAACATCTCCTCTGAATGCAAAACCAGGATTAAACGGTATCCATGCACTCTGAGTGGCTGGACAGCCCCTGTGCCCTTCACAGTGTGTTCCTGGCTGTTAAATATTCAGGAGGCTGGCTCTGCTGCTTGTTTTAATTTCCTTTGTGGATGGATCACTTAGTTTTCTATCTACAGATTAACTGTGTGAAAGTGGGTGTTTCAGTGGGAGAGCATTTCCTGCCTGCTTAAGCAAATGCATCATCTCCTGCTGTCCTCAGCTCTGAGCACCACAGGTTTCGCCATGCATTAAAGCTGCTCTTTGTAACAATGGAGAAGGTTTATTAAGCTGTAGGCACCGGGAAAAGGAAGGCTCCTTTCCAGCTGGCTTCTGCAAAATGGACTGCAACCAAGCATTTTTGGCCATGTGGGCAGAGAAGTAAGAAGCTGATATATACTAGAGAGGCGGGCATGGCAAGGAATTCTACCACTGTTTTAAATGTGACATCATGTAGTGGCTAGTACCGGGGGGTTTCTGGAGGGCAGTGAAATCCCTGTATTGGAATCATATGGACACACACACGCAGCCAAACCAACACATATTGTTAGAAGAAGATCTAAGCTTGCACCTGTGCCATTGTTTCCCTGAAGGGATAGGGATCTTTCTAATGTTGCTTCCAACACAGGAATTTCAAGGCACAGTCTATATTTCATCAAAGTGATGTGGTGGCCTAGGAATGAAGACACTTGCCTCCCACTCAGAAGGCTGAGAGTTCAATCCTAGATAGCGGCAGATGTTCCTTTCCTAGGGAGAAATATTTACTGTGAACTCCACATGGCATCAGGAAGGGCATCTGGCCAGTAAACTCACAGCTCCATCCAGTTTCCCCATCTCTACCCCGAATTAAGGGATTAAAGGGTCGTAAAAAGGGAGTTTTCATCTATATTTCATCAGTGGGGTTTCTTGCCTAGCCACCCTCCAGGTTTCTAGTCCTTCTGCATAGTAGAATACAGAATAACAGAATTTGAAGGGACCTTTGAGGTCTTCTTGTCCAATCCCCTGCTCAAGCAGGAAACCGTATACCAGGGGTGTCAAACTCGCCACGTCACATTACGTGTCACGGCATATCGCAACTTTTTTCTCCTTGCTGGAGCTGGGGTGGGTGTGGCTTCCACATGACGCATCCAGCGCAGTTTGACACCCCTGCCCTATACCATTACAGACAAATGGCTGTCCAATCTCTTTTTTAAAACTTCCAGTGATAGAGCGTGCACAACTTCTGAAGGCAAGCCATTCCACTGATTGATTGTTCTAATTGTTCGAAAATTTCTCCTTAGTCCTAGCTTGGTTCTCTCCTTGATTAGCTTCCATTCATTGCTTCTTATCCTGCCTTTAGGTGCTTTGGAGAATAGGTTGACCCCCTATGTGAACCATTCTTCATATGTTTTAGCCTCCAGCCCCCTAATCATCTTTGTTGTGCTTCTCTGCACTCTTTCTAGAGTCTTAAACTCTTTTTATTTCATGGCGACTAATACTGGATGCAATATGCTACAATGTGCTGCCATGATTAGGAAAGGATGCCACAATGCAGCATTGCTGATATGTCAACATTAAAAGTCATCACATAGATTTCAATGTCAACAAACCCTTGCTGCTGGGTGTCTGTGAAGATTTTTTTTAACCATTTCCAGTGCAATATAATTTACCAAATGATTTCCCTGTTGCACTGCTTCCCTTCAAAATCCTTCTGGGTTATTTATTTAGGCAAATCAGAGGACAAATGTTCACAAATGTACAAGCATATCTACATGGAAAATAGGAGGGAGAAATATAATTTATTTCTATTTTTTGTAAACAGGGCGAAGGACCACACTACATTTGAGGGGTTCAACTGAAATGAGAATAAATTAACACTGATTAGTTAAATGTTTTCTATGCTCAACTGTTGGCAAAAAGAGCAAACAAGGTGTAAACCCATTAATATAGAGATGTAATTGTGTCCATAGTGCCTTAATTTCCAAAACTGTCAATAATAGACAAAACAGAATCAGTCACAGATATTTAAAAAATGTTTTAATACCTTACTTGATGCTATCATTGTTGTTGATGCTATCTTGATGCTTACTTGATGCTATCATTGCGAAGTCGTGTCCAACCCATCGCGACCCCATGGACAACGTTCCTCCAGGTCTTCCTGTCCTCTACCATCTTCTGGAGTCCACCCAAGCTCACGCCTACTGCTTCAGTGACTCCATCCAGCCACTTCATTCTCTGTCATCCCATTCTTCTATTGCCCTCAATCTTTCCCAGCATTAGGCCCTTCTCCAGTGAGTCCTTCCTTCTCATTAGGTGGCCAAAGTATTTGAGTTTCAACTTCAGGATCTGGTCTTCTAAAGAGCAGTTGGGGTTGATCTCTTCTAGGACTGACTGGTTTGAATGCCTTGCAGTCCAAGGGACTCGCTATCATTATCTACAATTAAATACCTCACTTGGTGTATTCCCCCCCCCAACTCTGCTGTATGAGAAAAATTGGATCTTACAGAATGTATAGCCATTTTGGTGATAAAAGGTTAAAAAAGTGAGATAGCATCTTTGCCTTCTAACCACATAATGACAAGGGTTGAAAGTAGACGAATTGGCCTTTTCCCCTCTCCCCATTGGCAAATAGGTCAATCTCATAAGAGACGAACCAAATTGAACTTTATTTAAAATGAAGGGATGCATTTTAAATATAATGGAGATTTTCCAAGTTGAAGGAAATAAATTACAAACCCTGTTCTGATCTCAGAAAAACAGTCTGTAAAGGAATATTCCCAAAAGAACTTCTGAGAAGACAAGATGCTAATAATCTTCTTCAAATGATTGATTTTTGCTCAAAATTTCCATAAAAAGAGACTGGTTACATGTTTCAAATTAGTATTATGGATTATTTTTTAAAATCTATTAAAAATTGCATACCTTCACGTATAGTTACCCCCCTACAAAAAAATAATAATTTGTACACAGGAATAAAAACATTAGATTTGCACCACATAGAAAAATAAATTAGTAACATGATACAAGTTCTTAGACTTTTGCCTGTTTCTACTAAAATAAAAGACTTCCTAAAGCATAATCAACCTCTCCCTCAAAGTTCCTGGATTGCTCCAATTTTGGGGGGCTTCCAAACTTTCTTAATGGTTTGGGGTAGTTGGAAGTTGCTATTCCTTACCTAAGTCTCTTTCCCAACTTCTCCAGAGTCCTTTCTTACCTTTGACCCCAGTTCAAAAACATTTTTTTTCTTTAGCAGCACAAGGTGCTGGACCAGGTTTCAGCCCCATGATGTAGATCTAGCCAATAAACAAACTCCATGGAAATCTGAAATTACTTTTATTAAGATTTTATTACAATTATTATAACAGAATCTTGCATGTCTGATTGTGCTTCACCTCCTCCCTTTCTTATGCACATGTGAATGGTGGGGGCTGTCTTTGAGACATTTATAGCATATTTTTCTTGATTTGGACTCAAGCAGTGTTTGGCTCCTTGTTGTTTTGTCAATGGATCTCTCCTCTCTCTGTCAAAACCATCCTCTTCACTCCTTATAATAAGTGACTGATTATTATAAGGGGATTATGTATTGACAGTTTGGAATTACGGTGGGTGCTGCTGTCCCTTACGAAAGTGTTAGACAGTCTATCACAGGGGTCTTCAAACTTGACCCTTTTATGACTTGTGGCTGGCTGAGGAATTCTGGGAGTTGAAGTCCACAAGTCATAAAAGGGCCAAGTTTGAAGACCCCTGGTCTATCATGTGGAGCTACATTGACAACAACTAGATTCCTGTGATATTTGTCACCTAATGAAGTCTGTCACCTAATGAAATTCATCCCTTTAATTTCATTACTCTGCAATCTGCAACAATTGTACCACCTTGGATATTGCACAGTTTGGGGGATCACACTCTTATTTGCCTGGTGAGGACCTAGACAGACTCCATCTTTGCAGCTGGCTCAGGAGTCTCTAAGCCTCTCTGATCCTGTGCTTGGAGCTCTTCCACTTGACCTGCATGCAACAGATGCCCTTTGGGCCTATTATGAGATTTCTCATGGCTTTCAGTTCAAGAGCAGCAATAATCTGTTTCTTGGGGTCTTCTCCTCTGCCCTTCTTGGTGTGAGTTTTAAGCCAGCTACTCAAATGCAGGTCTGTTTCAAATCCCAACAGTCAGCCTCCTATTCCATTCATTCAAGAATCTCAGTTACTAGAGGGTACATGTAAATATTGATACATTCTGCTGACTTTCCTCCAGGAATCACATTAAGGGTAATTTCAGATGCTTTCCCAAAGAGTAAAAAGAAAGTGAATATGAGAGAGAGAGGGAGAGAGAGAGGGAGAGAGAGGGTGTAGAAGGTGGAAATGGGAAGTAATTTTATCTGTCTCTCCTGCTGAGTAGTTTAAGTTCAGTTAGATAAATATTTTTCTTCAGAGTAATTCCTGAAGGCTAAATGTAGCCACCCAAATACTGTGCTACAAGATACAATTATTTGATGACATGGAGCAAGGAAAAGGTATCTCGCCCCCCACACTCTTTTTAAAAAAAATCACCAATCTAAAGGAAGACTAGGGTGAGTGCATGGACTCCTTCCACATGTTACTTACTTTAAGCTATGTTTCATGCTTTATTTTGCGTGAATTAGATATCCAACCTTGTTAATGCTGTAATTGCCCACACTGGCTAATAGCTCCCTTGTACTGTAAGTGGCCGGGTGTGCTAGAGGATGCAAGAACAGTTCAGCAGGATGAGACCAAAAATATATCTAGCCCAACATTTTGCTCCCCATAGAATCTCAAATGAGTTTGGGAAGACCCTCAAGCAAAATAGATAAGCTGCGAATAATTCAACATTCATTTGTTATTTCTGAGAGTAATTCATCTCCAGGAGATTTCAGTGGGAGAATATTCCCCTAACTATTGACTCACTCCTTTCTATTATTTTCCTCCTTCCATGAACATGAATATTATTGCTTTACAATAATAAAAAAAAACAAAGAACCCTGCATTTTATCTACTAAAACCCATAGGAGAAATAGTTTAAAGTACATAATCACAATCCGTAATATAATCAAAGTGTTCAGAAAGGAAAGGGGCTGACTTTCAATCATAACAGTAGGAATAAAATAGATCCATTTAAAGTACAGTGTGTTTCTTTCTTTTTATGTTCTCTACTGTTACACCTCTATATTGCTGATTCTCTTATGTTTTTAATTCATATTTATTATTACATTTATATTTCAACCTTTACAGATAGTCCTCAACTTAGGACCACAATTGAGCCCATTTATGTTGCTAAGTGAGCAATTTGTTAAGTGAGTTTTGCCCCTTTTTACGACTCTTCTTGCCACATTTGTTAAGTGAATCACTGCAGTTGCTAAATTAGTAACACGGTTGTTAAGTGAACCTGGCTTCCCCATTGACTTTGCTTGCCAACAGGCTGCAAAAGTTGATCACATGACTCAGGGACACTGCAACCGTCATAAGTGTGAGTCAGTTGTCATCCAAATGTAAATCACTTGACCCTGGGGATGCTGCAACACTCATAAGTGTGAAAAATGGTCATAAGTCACTTTTTTCAGTGCCGTTGTAACTTTGAACGGTCTCTAAATGAACTGTTGTAAGTCGAGGACTATCTGTTATTTCCCCCACAAATATCTTAAAAGAAATATATTTTAACCAGTCAACAAATATAATAAGAATGTTACAACCAAAAGGTCCTGCTGTATTGGAAGATCTTAACCAGCCACATGACTGAGCAGATCTCTGCTCTTAACTTAAAATAAAGAGAAAGCGTAAGGGAGAAAATGATCTATGAGATGCTTAATTGCAACAGTTTGAGGTTTTAAAGGTAAGAACGAGCATCTTGCATAGCCTTTGGCAAAAAAAATAGTAGTCAAGAAAGATTAGAAGTAGGAACACTGGAATTGCATGCTTCAGCTAGCTGACGCCAGATCATTTCCAGAGGCATCCTGGATCAATTGTTGATTGCAGTCTGTGCTTGGCATCTTCTGCCAAGGAAACAAAAACTGTAATTACGCATAAAAGTAAAAGTACTGGAGCGCAATGGCAATTCGTTCACACAATTTCATCCTGCTTTTTACTGGTGACGTTGTTTGCTGCTGTTGTGAGTAGCAAGTAGCTCACCAGAGCTGGAACAGAGCCCAATGTGGATTCACATCCTGAAAGTATCACAAGAGAGAAGACAAGTATAACTGTTATAACCAGCTGCATAATTCACTTTTGTCATGCCTGGATTCTTCTTCAGCACATTGTACAAATAGATCTTTCTGTCTGATGGATTGTATTATTAATGTTGTATGGCTACGGGACATAAGCAGCTACTATAGAACTATTGATATATATTGAATATGTGCTTGACAATGAGTGTTTGCTATGGTATTATAAAGTAATCCAATTGATTTTGTATTACAGAGACTGTTTTATTTAACAGTTGCCCTTGCTATACTAATACACTTGAACTGTTGCTATCTTGGTTATTTCCTGGGGGGGGGGGTTGATAATCCTAAAATGCAGTAAATACTAAAGCTATTAACAATTCAAATGCAAACATTTCAGCTGAGTCCCTAAAAAAAAAACAAGCAATACTTAGCATTTTCAGGAAAGGGAAGGGAAGGAGAGGGAAGGGAAGGGAAGGCGAAGGGGGAAGGGGGAAGAGAAAGAGCAAAGGGGGAAGGGAAGGGGAAAGGGGAAAGGGGGAAGGGGGAAGGAGAAAGGAAGGGAAGAGAATGGGGAAGGGAGGGGAAGGGAGACTGGAGAAGGGAGAAGGGAGAAGGGAGAAGGAAGAAGGGAGAAGGGAGAAGGGAGAAGGGAGAAGGGAAGGGGAAAGGGAGAAGGGAAGGGAAAAGGGAGAAGGGAAGGTGTGTTTATGGATTTTTTTTAAGTTGCCTTTCTTGGACTGTTGTCAATGCTGGCATCTTCAGGCAGAAGCTTGTGCCTCTAATGGCAGGGAACTGGGTCGCCCCCAACTAGGGGCATAGAGCAGGCTCAAGTCGCAACTGCAAAATATTTTTATATCCAAATTTCTTTTTTCTGACAAAGAGTAAAAAATTAAATTGGGAGACTAAGATGGACCATTTCTGGCTTTTTTGCCTTCATCAGTTAGCCATACCCTTTTTATGGGATTCGAACCTGGGAAGTTATACATACTAGGCAGTGATTTAGCCACTGAGCCACAGGTTCTCTTCCCCTCTTTGTCAGCAGAGTCAAGGGAGTAATTATAGGGAGTTCAGACAGATCGGTCTGATNTTATATCCAAATTTCTTTTTTCTGACAAAGAGTAAAGAATTAAATTGGGAGACTAAGATGGACCATTTCTGGCTTTTTTGCCTTCATCAGTTAGCCATACCCTTTTTATGGGATTCGAACCTGGGAAGTTATACATACTAGGCAGTGATTTAGCCACTGAGCCACAGGTTCTCTTCCCCTCTTTGTCAGCAGAGTCAAGAGGGGAAGAGAACCTGTGGCTCAGTCAAGTCAAAGAGGGGAAGAGAACCTGTGGCTCAGTGGCTAAATCACTGCCTAGTATGTATAACTTCCCAGGTTCGAATCCCATAAAAAGGGTATGGCTAACTGATGAAGGCAAAAAAGCCAGAAATGGTCCATCATATATATATATATATATATAGGAGCGGGGGAAGTGTACCGGAGGCGTGCCCCGTGAACAACTCGGCGATGGATGCACGGCCCCGATCAGTGGTGGAAGAGGCGAGAAAGAGTGAGCGCAAACGATGGGACTATTCTCTGCACTCCCGTATGCGCACCAAGGGGATAACGAGGTTGGCGAGTAGAGGGGTGACTCCAAAGACGTGCCCAACAATCAACCCTTTGACACATATAGGGACTCACCTAGCAGTGGGACAGGAGCGGAGTAAGAGACAGGAACAATGGGATAGCCAATCCCCAAAAGCTTACACACATGCAAGGAAAACAACAGGACTGGCAAACGGGAGAACGACAACCGAAACACACACGCTAGGCAGTTTGGTGACACAGAGGCAAGCTAAGATGAATGGGGTGGTGGGGAGAGACGAACAGGAGCAATCTGACAGCCAATCCCCAGGTGCTTGTATATGCACCAAGAGAACAAAAACAACTGGAGGGGGGAGAGCAACTTCAGAAACGGCCCCACACAGCCGATGCTAATGAGCGGACCAATGACCCGATCAAGGGTCAAGGCACAGAGGCAGCCAGCCACATAAAAATGGACTCCCAGATCCAGCATTTTATACTTTGACGATGTCGGCAGTGTGGCCGACGAAAGCTCAGTACTTTTGTAGATTAAACAGTTTTGTTTATGATTTTATCCTGGTGATCATTTTTGTTTATCAATTTCACGATATATATATATATATATATATATATATATATATATATATATATATATATATATATATATATATATATATATATTAAAACAGTGAAAAACACACGAGCACCAGGGAATGTGGTAAAAAATTTGGTTTAATGTTAAAATTACTAAAACTACCCTCTTCAAGCGAGTGGACTCTCACTGCAGCTCTCGCAACACTAGAATTGAGGAGAGGAACCATCTCTTCCGTGTGTTCAAATCCAATGGGTATCCCACAAGGTTCATTAGGAGACACTGTGTGCCCCCTGAACCCCGAAGGAACCCACACACGGAGGAACCCACCCCAAAGACGACGCTTATTGCCCTCCCCTATG